>NW_028291188.1:0-240733 GCF_041222555.1 Hakea prostrata | reverse complement strand
TTCAAAGCCGCACACCAAGTCCTCTACTGGGATGGCCCAAAGCTGACTTCTTACTTTACTTGAGGGTCATCGGACCTACAAATAACAAGGTTTCCGGGTCAAGTCCTTCCTATCCAGAGATTTCGGCCGGTTCTTCATCATAGGTCAAATCAGCACTAAGTCCTTCAGGTGCTTGCTGCAAAATGTGTTCCGGATTCTCTATGTATTTTCGGAGCATCGAAATATGGAACACATTGTGCACACCAGCAAGAGACGGAGGTAATGCTAATCGATACGCAACAGTCCAACCTTTTCCAAAATCTCGAAAGGTCCAATGTAACGAGGGCTAAGCTTTCCCTTAACATTGAATCTCATCACACCCTTCATTGGTGAGACCTTCGTGAAAGACTTTCTCTCCAACTTGAAATTCCAAATCGGTCCTTCTCTTATCAGCATAAGATTTCCGTCTCTCGACTGGGCAGACTTAATCCTTTCTCTTATCATATCTACCATAGCACTTGTAGCTTCAATCATCTCAGGGACCTAAGACTTTTCTTTCACCTTGTCTCGATCCAGTACAAGGTGTCCTACAAGTACTACCATACAAAGCCTTGAATGGAGCCATGCCTATTGTTGCTTGATAACCGTTGTTATAGGCAAACTCAACCAAAGCTAGGTGTTCATCCCAATTACCACCCATATCCACCACACAAGATCCGAGCATGTCTTCCAATGTCCGAATTGTCCGCTCGTATTGTCCATCGACCGTGGATGATGAGCTGTACTCAAGTTCAATTGGGTTCCCAAGGCCTTCGCAAACTATTCCAAAACCTTGAGGTGAACCTAGGATCACGATCCGAGACAATACTCAATGGCACACCATGCAGACGAACCACATTATCCACATAAAGCCTGTGCTAGCTTATCCAGAGTATGAGTGATCTTCATAGGAATGAAATGGGCTGATTTGGTCAACCTATCAACAATCACCCACACAGTGTCATTGCCTTTACTTGTCCGGGGGCAAGCTAGTCACAAAGTCCATGGAGATATCCTCCCACTTCCAACTAGGAATAGGAAGGGGGTGAAGTAATCCAGATGGAGGTTGTCGAACGGCTTTCACACGCTGGCAAGTCTCACACTTGGCAACAAAATCATCAACATCCGCCTTTAGACCAATCCACCAAAAATGTTCCTTCAAGTCCTTGTACATCTTGGTGCTTCCGGTGTACAGTAAAGACCGACTACTGGTGTGCTTCCTTCAATATTTCTTTCTTAACTTCTTCGTTTGCAGCACACACAGTCTTCCTCTAAACAACAAAGCACCATCCATGGATATACCAAAGTCGGGTCCGACTCAGGATTCGAAGAAATCTTCTCAACTTTGGTCAAAAACTCTTGATCGGAACTCTGTGAGCAACAATCTTATCTCTAAGACCAGATCTTGCCGTCATGGCGAAAAGAATAAAATCAGAATTCTCGGGGACGATTTCCAAATCAAAACTCTCAATAGAAGACCACAATGGTAAACTCAAAGCATTCAAATCCAAAGTCTTCTTCCGGTTCTTCCTACTAAGAGCATCGGCAACAACGTTTGCTTTCCCAGGATGATACTTGAATATCACAATCATAATCGGAGACTAGTTCCAACCATCTCCTTTGTCTCATGTTCAACTCCTTTTGGGTAAAGAAATATTTCAAACTCTTATGATCCGTGAAAATGGCAATCTTCTCACCGTAAAGATAATGTCTCCAAATCTTCAAAGCAAAGACAACGGCGGCAAGTTCTAGATCGTGAGTGGGGTAATTCCGCTCATAATCCTTCAATTGCCGAGAAGCATAGGCTACGACCTTGCCATGTTGCATCAGTACACAACCCAAACCAATCTTTGACGCATCGGTATAAACTGTCATACCACCGGAACTATCGGGTATAGTCAAAACCGGGGCACTTGTCAATCTATCTTTCAACTCTTGGAAATTCTTCTCACAAGCGTCAGACCAAACAAACTTCTCTTCTTTCCTGGTCAACTTAGTCATAGGAGCAGCCAACCGAGAAAAGTTCTCAATAAACCTTCGGTAGTAACCCGCCAATCCAAGAAAACTTCTTATTTCCGTTCTCGACTTCGGTCTCTCCCAATCAGCCACAACTTGGACCTTTTCAGGATCGACACGAATACCTTCGGCTGAAACTACATGACCAAGGAAAACCACTCTCTTAAGCCGGAAATCACACTTGCTAAACTTAGCAAACAACTTCTTTTCCACAACCTTTGCAAAGTGAAACTTAGATGACTCGCATGCTCTTCTTCGCTCTTCGAATAGATCAAGATGTCATCAATGAAAACAATCACAAACTTATCAAGCACATCATGAAATACTCGGTTCATGAGGTCCATGAACACCGCAGAGCATTGGTCAATCCGAAGGGCATGACTCTAAACTCGTAGTGACCATACCGCGTTCGGAAAGCTGTCTTGAAGATATCACTAGACTTCACTTTCAATTGGTGATATCCGGACCTTAAGTCAATCTTTGAGAACACAACTGCACCCTTCAACCGATCGAAGAGATCATCAATTCGGGCAGCGGATATCTATTCTTGATAGTCAACTTATTCAACTCACGGTAGTCGATGCACAAGCGCATACTACCGTCTTTCTTCTTGACGAACAAGACCGGAGCTCCCCAAGGTGACACACTAGGCTGTACGAAACCTCTATCAATGAGCTCTTTCAACTGATTTTGCAACTCTTTCAACTCAGTAGGAGCCATCCTATACGGAGCTTTAGATACCGGAGCGGCACCGAGGGGACGAGATCAATAGAGAATTCGACATCCCTGTCCGGAGGCACTCCCGATAGGTCATCGGGGAAGACATCAACAAAGTCGCAGACAACTCGACTTCGTCGACTCTTTTCTCCACTATACCCTTGCCTTCGGATGAAGCATCATCCACTAGGCATAGACTTGCATCAGTCGGAGACAGACCTTCTTACAAACCCTTCTCTTTTCACCTTGAAATTCAAAGACCGGACTTCCACAAATATGGAACTGAATCTTCTTTGAGGAACAAAGGAACACAGGCTTTGTGGGCTGTCAACCAATCAATTCCCAAAATAACATCGAAGTCCTTCATGTCAAGAATCACAAAATTGGCTTCCAAGTTCTTCTCACCAATCAACACAGGACATTTAGATAACCCCTTATCTAGTTTCACAACAGGACCAGTAGGTGTACTAATCAATAAACAACTAGACAACTTCTCGGGGGATTAGGTTAGTCTTCTTGATGAATGCGAGATGACATGAACGAATGAGATGCACCCGTATCAAATAAGACAAATGCGAGAAATAGAAGCGACTAACAATGTACACCTGTAATCACATCATGGCTTGGATCCTGCTCGATCTTGGAAATACTGAAAATTCTACCGAGAGGGAGGAGCGGGGGGCACTCTTCACCACTGGGGCAGGCTGCTGGGCGGGCCGCTTCCGGACAGAGCACGAGCAAAATGACCAGCTTGCTTGCGTAGAAGCAAACGAGATTGCTTTGGATCCAACGGGGTGGCTGCAACAGAGAGCTTCCGAACAAAAGGCCTTGCACTCGCACTTGCACTTGCACTTGCATTTGCTGGTGGTCGGTTTCCGCCATACCTGTTTAAACTGGCCGGGCTGCTGAAAACCCGTGTTCGACCTACACTCTTAGCCCGAAAGGTAGGAGTGGGGTAGGGTGTAGGTCTCACATAATGACGGTCATTGCGATCCACCAAACCAGAATTCCTTGATCGCCAAGGCTTTTGCACACGAGCACTTTCCTTCTCTGTTTCTTCCAACTTCTTCGAGTTCCTGCACCACTTGAGCATAGCTCACTATAGGGCCGGACTGTGAGATAAGCTTTAATGGCGGGCGCGATCCTTTGAAGAACTTCTTTGCTTTGGCGAGGTCTTCCTTCAAAGAATCGGAGCAAAGAAATGAAGCTCCTCGAACTTCTGTTGGTACTCCAACACAGACAAAGTTCCTTGAGTCGGAATCATAAACTCAGCTTCCTTTGCATCCTTCACCGCCTCGGGAAAGTAGTTCATACAAAAAGCCTCTTTGAATAACTCCCAAGTTACAACTCCTGCATGCAAACCTTCCAAAACAGGACGAGTGGAAATCCACCATGCATCGACTTCTTGTTGCAACCCATTCGGCAAACAAAAGAATCTTCCGAGCTTCCGAGCATTGCGGATGCCGGAAAGCCTTCTCCAACTCACGAAGCCACTTGTTAGGAAACAAGGGGTCCTTGGTAACTCCGGTAAAAGTGGGTACTTGCATCTTCGTAAAACTCTCCATCAAAGGGAGTATGAGGAGTTCCAGCTAAACCTCCCGCATTCGGGACTGCGGCATGAGGATTCACATTAGCACCAGCCCGGGTCTCATTATGCGAGTCATGGAACCCACCAACATCCGGTTGAATTGAGCTGCTTTGCTGTCCGCATCATATTGCCCATAATATTGGCAATATCTCCGAAACTTCCAACATTCGGGGCACCGGGATCTCATGAGTACCCCGATCAGCATTTGGTATCTCACCACCTCCATGAGGTACTTCACCACCTCCCGAGGTATTTCACCACCTCCATGACCACTTTGGATTCACCACGCCCACTTCTCGAAGTAACCATTCTGCAAAACCGAGAACATCAAAATACCGAATTTCGAAGATTCAACATAAACCACAAGTCCAAATGATTTGAAAACTTAAATCATGCTTAAATATATCCATATAGTCATCAAACAATATTCCATAAGGCAAAAATCACATTTTCCAAAAATTCAACAGCAAATGAGGTCACTGTGACCATTGGTCGAGTGGTTGGTCGAGTGACCCAAGTCGACCAATCGGTCGACCAATGAAGACAGAATGCAAAAATTCGCATTATAAGCCTCATTTCCACATTCCAACCTCATTCTAACTTCTTCCAAAGGTGAGAGAGCTCTAGGGAAATATCCAAGAGTTCCCACAAGTGTTCTTGAGGTGATTTAGTGCTTCAACAACAACACCACAACACACCATCTTCACAAACAAGGTAAATCTCTCATTCTTTCTTCCATTTTCATCTTCTCATGCTTGCATTTCAATAAAACCATGCTTTACTTGTATCCAATGCTAGAAATCATGCTTAGGAATGCTTAGAAACATATTCCCTAGGTTTTAAACACAATGCCATGCATAGACAACAAGTTTTAACACATTTGGTGCTCATCTCGCAAAGTTTTCATACCGAAATCGATATCTTTAGAAAAATTTCGTTTTCTCTCAAACCGCTTGAAATTTTCGCACGAGATCAAATGCTACATGCTCAAGATGACATTGTAGATAGGTCCATACAATTTGATTTAACCAATTTCAACTTTTCAAAAATCCAATTTTGACCTAAATTGCAAAATCCCCAAATTTCCTTCTTGCTGAATTTTTCGCTTTAATCCATGTTTTCGATCGATTTTCATCAAAACAACTTCATAGACATGAAATTCCAAGTATTGTGCACATGCTAGTATGTTCAAATCAAATTTCCCCCAAATTTGAAATTTTCCGAAAAATTACGAAAATACCCTTTTGGCTCAAATCTTGAAATAGCACTAATTGGAAATGTCTCTTGTCTCTTCCACGAGATACCATCATGCAGAGGGGAGGACGAGGAGGAGGTAGAGGTCGAGGTCGCATCGTAGGTGCTCTTAGGGGCAGAGGTCGGGTTCCTTTCGAGCCTAGAGAGGAGGTTAGGAGACCGGACCTGTTTGACACACCTCGAGGCCGAGTTTCGTACGAGGCCTACTTCAGCTATTGTAACATCGAGATGGGGCGTCTACTTCACTTACGCCAGCTCGGAGCCTTTAGGATCCGGCAGAGGTTCGACACTTTACGGTGGACTCACCTCTTCACCGAGGATTTGCCGGTATACCGGAGCTAGTGAGGTTGTTCTTCAGCAACCTTACCTACACGAGAGGAGGCTCGGGGCCGGGGACATCCACTCGGACTTGTCCTCGGGAGCGGGGTCCTTCGGACTCGGATTCGCTTCTCTACCCGGACACCGGCCGAGATCTTGCAGGTCCCTTACTATCCACAGCGGTGTGTGTGGATACACTGCGAGCAGATCTGGACAGCCATCCGATGCCGTACGAGCTTCGCGAGATATGCTCTACGCTATGGGATAGCCGCCGATGCTTCACACCGTGGACTAGCGGACGGATGACGGGTTCTGCACGTATTATCGGTCGCATAGTCGGCCGAAACATCATGCCGAAAGCCGGACATCACCATCGGGTCACGGTGATGGAGGCCTTGGTCATTTACCGCATCTACATGGGCTTCGAGATCGATCTCTCCTACATCATTCAGCGGGTCATGCTGGACATAGTTCTGCGGCCTAGCATGCGGAACCTTTGCTATGGGAGGCTTCTGACTTTGATCTTCGGGCATTTCGGGGTGAGTTTCGAGGATACTCCGATGGACACTAGATCACGGGGATACCCCATTGGGACTCGGACCATTCGACGGATGAGACTACATCGGTTAGAGAGATCTCCTGGTCCGGGAGGGTGAGGATGATGATGAATCGGAGGATGAGGATCGGGGATCGGAGGATGGTGGAGAGGATATCGGTCCCGATAGTGATGATCGGGCCGGAGATGATCCGAGATATATGCGCGAGGCTGAGCCTGTGCATCACGAGTTTCCTTCATCACACTTCGAGGCGGGCGGCCCTTCACATGCGGTTCCGGAGACTTCAGATCTTGGTGCACGGATGAGATCGATGACTTCCATGCTAGAGAGGATGGAGGTCGGACAGGGAGCAGATGTACGAGAGGATGGAGTCTCGACGGACGAGATAGAGCATCGGGTGACTCGGCTAGCGGAGGAGTTCGAGCATATAGAGATCGAGTAGATCACCTAGATAGACCGTGTACCTTAGGATTTTCCATTTATGCATTTCGGATGTAATCATTGTAAAAACTTTTGAAATTAATGAAGTTCATTTTGTTTCTCTTTAATTATTGTATGTTATGCACTTTTCTTTTCCTTGCATTAGTGACATTTGTTCAAGTATAATTATGGTATGTTATTCAGAAATGTTCTGTTATGCCTCAAAGTTCAAGTTTCTAATTCTGTGTTCTATTATTCACTTCTAAGAGTAGAAGAGTCATTTCAGATCAATGACTCGGGAATGTTCGAGTTGTTGTCTTTTGTGGTTAGGATCTCCTCGAACCTTGGCTCACGCCCCCCCTATCGGCATACCCGAGAGTGTGATCCACAGCCCGAAGATCGGGTATCGAGTGATCAACCTCCCACATAAACAATAACATAATCATGAACAATCATAACATGAGTGCGGAAGATAAATCATAGATCCAATAATGAAAGAATGAATCATAAACGAATCGGAATAATAGACATAATCAGAGTATCAAACAGATAAGTAAAGTGAAGCAAAAATCCCACTTTACATCCAGCGGAAAAGTAGCTCTAAAGAATAAACTAGATAAAAGCTAATCCCATTAGCAAGTACATTGGGTAACTAAATTATTCTCCACTTTGTAGACGACATCCTTGTAGGTGTAGATCTCATAAATAGCACAAGGACGCTTCCACTCAATGGTCGGACTAAGCATCGTACGGAGCATAACCACCCGTGGGATCTTCGGAGTAATTGTGGTAACCGCAATCACCTTCCTGGAGATATGTCTCTTCGCCTTGCGCTTCCTCATAGGAACCGTCATAGTACTCGACACTGCAGGATAGTCTAACAACATTGTACAATAAAGGAATGAGTTTCAAAGAAACTCGATGAAGGCGATTAAAATCCATAATAACATAAATGGCGGGATTCCGGAACAATCATAAATGCAATATGATATGAGACAATCAATGAATGAATGAATCTAACTCTATGTATGCTGGTCTCTATTGGCGGACATGCTTTAAGTCATAGCACCGTACTTCTTTAGGAAAGTCCACTCACATCCTCAACCATTTAAGATATCTTGGATTCCCTCCAACCATTTAAGATATCTCGGGCGACCGATTGGTAATGGGTCCTTCATCCCTCGGGACAAACCTTGGCGGGGGTTAAGTCAACACACTCTCTCACAACCATTTGGTATAAATCTTGGCGCATGTCGGGGTAAAACCTAGCCAAATGCAAGTCTTCTACTTGGTTACATCAAGTCGGATCCGGATACTTCCATTCCTCGTCCCCGACGATCCTTTCCGGTATCCTTCACACTAGAGTCCTCATAGTCCCCACCGACTACGGACTCACCAACCCTATTGATCATCCACATATGGTAAACGGGAAGCTCTCACGTCCTCTCACGGGTTGGTTACCGGTCTTAAGCGCCCGTGAGCCCAAGTCTAACCATATGCAACCCTACCAATAAATGGCCCCCACAATGTGATTCCTGTCCTCTCACGGGTTGGTTACCGGTCTTGAGCGCCCATGAATCCCCATTGCTACCACGGGTCGTTCGGTCTCAATACCCCTCCGATTAGGGTCGACATAACAGGACATCCTAGCCAAACACTACTAGACAATCCTATATATGTCATCCAACAGTTTAGGAAGGTGTCCAGAGGGCATCTCCGGAAATATCCCATAATATTCCCGTAGTAGTCCAAGGACAGAAGTGTCAAAAGGACACCTCTCCTTTCCAAACCAAACGTAAGCATACACATGCATCAATTCATATCATCACATATATGGTAACTACATATATGGAAAGAAATCAGTATTACAATCACTTGTATAACATTGGTAAGTAAATCATTCATGAATCAATTCAATATGAATAAGTAATGCTACTGTAATCAAAGTTATACAACAGTAGTATATTATTGTAAAAATCTAATTTAGGAAACATATTAATGATATTCAAACATAGAAACTAGATTCATGCTATCTATGTAATTAAGGAAATAACCATCCTTACCTTTTATAACTCGCAAAGAATCCTAAGAAATCAAGTAAGATCTTGGCAAACTTGAGAAGAAGGTCCTAAACAAGTATATACAACATATTAGGAAAGATCCCTAGCAGAATATATATCAAAATATCCGAAACGAGACCAATTCGGAGTTCTTTGTACTCATTGGTCGAGTGGATTGGTCGAGTGGTCCGATCGACCAATCAGTCGACCAATGCGAGACAGTAGCTTATAAAATCAGAGTTTTAAGATAAGAAATCCGAATTTGGTGGTTCAAAAGGGTACTAATCAAGGGGTAGACTATATCAGTAGTATTCTAACATAAAGGGGACCTCAAAACACTAATCAAATCAAGGTATCAAGATCCAAATTAGGAAACAAAAAGTTACCATAAATAAATCAAACATGGATCTTGATGAATTTTGAAATAGAAAACAAGGACAAGAACTATAGGAGGATGGATCATTGCTTTCGGTAATGAAAACATGAAAACATGCATAGGTCTTCATGGAATAAGGCTTAGAAGCATAAATCTAAATAAGGAAATAAAACCTACCATATATGTACTATCATGCATCATGAAGAACACATAGTAAGGTAGAAGAGAACAACTAGAATTCTATGGATTA
The DNA here is from genome assembly GCF_041222555.1 of Hakea prostrata. NCBI lineage: Eukaryota > Viridiplantae > Streptophyta > Magnoliopsida > Proteales > Proteaceae > Hakea > Hakea prostrata. The sequence goes on along the minus strand of NW_028291188.1, from coordinate 231,159 downwards.
TGGATCATGGAAAGAAAACACAACTATTAACCACTAACATGATCAATGAAAGAAGATCCAAAGAGATCAGAATTCAGATTAGAAGATTAACAGAGATTAAATCATAGTTTGATCATGAATCCTTCAAAAGCTTGCAATGATCATGGTTAAGATCATTGTTCTAGCCTTAAATCCTTAGGATGATCATGAGAACATGTTCAGAGATGTTTGCAACAGAGAATGCAGCATCTCTTCTACTGTCTCAACTCAAAAAGGAATGAAAAACAAAGATGGAGGAGAAGAAGAGAGAGTAGACATACCTTTTGATGCAAAAAGAAGAGTTCCGACGAAGATCCGCCAAGAAAACTCCAAGGATGCAAGAGAGATGACTTGCAGAGGTCTTTGGTTCGTTCCAGAGGGTTTGGAGGCAGCAAATACGAAGTGGACTCGAGGTTAGACTTAAATAGAGCAAGAATCAACCTAATTGCCAAAGACAGCACCCATTGGTCGAGTGGATTGGTCGACTGGCCCAGTCGACCAATCAGTCGACCAATGCGACGACAAGGCCAAAACAGGGGAATTGAAGGTCCAGATCAAATCCAATCCTAAAGGGGTTTTGCACACAAGTCAAGTGACTTACCTAGTAGGTAGAAATGCCTTCAAACCAAGATAGAGAGCACTCCAAGTCCATCAACTAATTAGATCTTCATCAGGATTCTGTTTCCATAAATAGAACCTCATCATCAACCTTCATGGATTCAAAGCCAGACACCAAGTCCTCTACTGGGATGGCCCAAAGCTGACTTCTTACTTTACTTCGGGTCATCGGACCTACAAATAACAAGGTTTCCGGGTCAAGGTTAGGGCTGGGTTTCACAGAGGGTTTTGAGGTTTGTTTAAAAAAGCAGACGGATGTCCGGCTGAACCGCAACGCGTCGGGGGATCTTCCCGTTTTACGAGTCTTTGATCGTATTTGTGAACACAAAGTGAGCCGAATGGAATTTCCGTCCGGGGTGAGACGGGAATCCGTCTGGACTCGTGTCAGTCGACCGGACGTCCGTCTCGGCAGACGGACGACCGTCTGAAGGGCTGAACTACCCATTTGAGAAGATGGAGTTTGAGAGCGAGTAGAGTGAATTATGCTACTCTGAGAGATCAAGTAACCCCAATTCTCGGCGTAGGTCAACAAAACGGTCTTCACTGAGGGGTTTTGTGAAAATATCGGCTAATTGATGGTTTGTATCAATGAATTCAAGAATGACTTCATTCTTTTGGATACAATCTCTAAGAAAATGATGTCGGATGTCAATATGCTTGGCTCGGGAGTGAAGCACAGGATTTTTGCTTAGATTGATGGCACTAGTGCTATCACACTTTATGGGACATTTGGGGAGTTGAACCTTGTAATCAAGCAAGGTTTGTTTCATCCAAATGACTTGTGCACAGCATTTTGCAGCTGCAATGTACTCTGCCTCCATTGTTGATAGAGCAACACAGTTTTGTTTCTTGCTGAACCATGATACTAGGCAGGGTCCAAGTAGATGACATGTACCGCTTGTGCTTTTCCGATCAACATGACAACCAGCAAAATCAGCATCCGAAAAACTTAAGAGGTCAAAACCTTGATTTTTGGGATACCAGAGTCCTAAGCTTGATGTGCCTTTCAAATATTTGAATATTCTTTTAACGGCACAGGCATGGGATTGTTTAGGATTAGCCTGATAGCGTGCACAAGCACAGACACTGAACATGATATCTGGTCTACTAGCTGTTAAGTATAGAAGACTCCCAATCATACCTCTATATTTGGTGGCATCAAAAGGTGTCCCATCCTCATCTTTTGATAATTTCAAAGATGTGCTCATGGGAGTTCCATTTGCCTTTTGAGAGGTAGCATCAAATTTCTTGAGGAGTTCTTTAATATACTTTGTTTGACTGATAAAAATGCCATTTTCATTTTGTTTGATTTGTAGACCAAGAAAGAAAGATAATTCACCCATCATGCTCATTTCAAACTCATTTCGCATGCAAGTACTAAACTCATGACATAAGGATTCATTGGTAGCACCAAATATGATATCATCTACATATATTTGAACAATTATAATATCATTTTTCTTATGTTTTACAAATAAGGTGGTGTCTACTTTACCCATTGAGAATTCTTTTTGGACTAGAAATTTACTTAGTCGTTCATACCAAGCACGTGGGGCTTGTTTGAGTCCATAAAGAGCTCTTTTTAGTTTGAAGACATGATTAGGAAATTTTGAGTCTTCAAAACCTGGAGGTTGGGCAACGTAGACTTCCTCCATAATGAAACCATTTAAGAATGCACTTTTCACATCCATTTGATACAGCTTGAAGTTTTTATAGCAAGCAAATGCTAATAACATCCGTATGGATTCTAGTCGGGCTACGGGTGCATAAGTTTCATCAAAATCAATGCCTTCTTGTTGATTATATCCTTGGGCAACTAGGCGTGCCTTATTTCTAATGACTTGACCATTTTCATCAAGTTTATTTCTAAATACCCATTTGGTACCTATGATGGTATGGTCTCGAGGTCTTGGAATGAGTTCCCAAACATCATTTCTTTCGAATTGATTTAGTTCTTCTTGCATGGCCATAATCCAATAATTGTCAGTTAAGGCCTCTTTTGCATTCTTGGGTTCTATAGTGGACATGAATGCAGCATAGTTGCAGAAATTTTGGGTTCTAGATCTAGTTTGGATTCCTTGACCTAAGTTTCCTATGACTTGGTCAAGAGGATGATCTTTCCAAGGAACTACCTCTTTAGGTAATTCTTGAGAGTGAGTTCTATTTTCTTCTGAAATGGTTCGAGATTCCTCTAATGATTGGTCATCCACTTTTTCCCTAATGATCTGTTCAGTCCTTCCATCATCTTCCTCATCAATTAAAGGTTTATATTTATCTTTAGGTGGAGAGACATCACATGTGACATTCATGGATTCTTCCACAACGAGGGTTCTTCGATTTAGTACTCTATATGCTCTACTATTCGAGAATATCCTAGGAAAATTCCTTCATCGACTTTTTCTTCAAATTTTCCTTTAGGATCTCTAGTGTTTAATATAGTGCACTTACAACCAAATATTTGAAAGTGATCAACCCTAGGTACTTTATTATGATAGAGTTCATATGGTGTCTTGTTTAGAAATTTTCTAATTATCACATGGTTTAAGACATAGCAAGCAGTACTTGTGGCTTCTGCCCAAAGGTATTTGGGCATTGAGAATTCACTAAGCATGGTTCTGGCCATTTCTTGAAGGGATCTATTCTTTCTCTCTACTACTCCATTTGATTGGGGAGTTCTAGGAGCAGAAAAATTATGAGTTATGCCTTCTTTGTCACAGAATTGTCCAAAGTAGTTGTTGTTATCAAATTCTCTTCCATGGTCACTTTGGATGGTAGTTATAAGGTATCCTTTATGATTTTGAATTTTCTTAATAAGAATACTGAATTCTTCAAAAGCATCATCTTTATGTTTTAGAAACAGAGTCCAAGTATACCTTGAGTAGTCATCAACAATGACAAAAGTATAGTATTTTCCACCAAGGCTAGCTATGGAAATAGGTCCAAATAAGTCCATATGTAGTAGTTCTAGTGGTCTACTAGTAGAGACTATGTTTTTGGACTTATGGGATACTCTAGTTTGTTTTCCTTTTTGGCATGCATCACAAAAGTAGTTTTTGTCAAATTTCATTTTTGGAAGATTTCTAACTAAATTTTTTGATGCAATGATTTCAATTTGTTTTTTATTTATGTGACCTAGTTTTCTATGCCAAATTAGAGTTTCTTCAAGAGACATGAGACAAGTCATACTAAGAGATGATTCATTGAATACACAAGTGTAGATGTTGTCTCTCCTAATTCCTTTAATTATTAATTTTTCATTCATATCTTTCACATAGCAAGAAGAAACATCAAAGGTGACTTTATAACCTATACTACATAATTGACTTACACTAAGCAAGTTATATGATAGTTTATCAACTAGATATACATTTGAGATAGATGTACCTCCAATATTAACTTGACCAATGCCAACAATCTTTCCTTTACTATTGTCTCCATAGGTAACGCATCCTCCATCATATGATCTAAGCTTTGTGAAGATCTTTGAATTTGATGTCATATGTTTGGAACAGCCACTATCAATGTACCATTCACTTCTTTGAGTATTCATTAAGCAAACCTACAGAGGAAATGATAGATGTGCATTGGTCCCCACGTCTACATGGGTCCAAATTGGTTAGTTCTTATTGGTTCCATGTTGAACCAACTAGGTTGATATCCTTTTGGTCTTTGAAACCTTGGATCACAAATATCAAATGGTTCTTGGACTTGAGGTTTTTGTCTTCTTGGTCCATTGAAGTTTTGACTTCTTTGTCCATTTATCTTGTTTGTATTGTTGAAAATATTTTCATTTCTTCTAGGCATATGTGACATATATGAAGGTTGAGGGATATGCTCATAGGGTGCAAAATAGGAATATGGCCAATTATAGTTAAACATCATTTGGTTTTGGTTTGGCCAAAATTGATGATGTTGGTTTTGGACATTTTGATAGTTTTTGAATTTTTGCTGCCTATGTTCATAGTTGTTTTGATTTCTATCATTTCTTCTTAAATAATTTTGATTATGATAATTTTGTCCTTGATTATTCCTTTGTCCATTCTTCTGATTTTCATTTACTCTTTTACTTTGAATGTAGTAATTTTGCTTTTCATTTTTTCTTCTAATTGTTTGAGGTTGAGTCTTGTTCCCACCTTGAATGTTTCCTTGAGTATTTTTGAATGTGGGTAAAGGGTTCTTACTAGATGTTCCTTTTTCAAAACGAACTTCTTTACCTTTTCTAGGAGTTTCAGTTTCACTATTGAATCCTAATCCTTCTTTGTCTTGGGGATTCTTTTTGGGGTTACCTAGAAGGCTATCTAAGTTCTTTTGACCATTTGTGAATTTCACAAGAGAGTTGTTTAAATCTGTATTTTCTAGTTCTATTTTCTCAATATGTTCCCGTAATTCAGTTACGGTGTTATTGAGATAATGTACTTCTCCTAGAAGACCATCTAGATCTTCTTCCTCACTTGTGGATTTCACATTATTTTCTTTTTCTATTTTTCTAATGTACTCTTGTAAGTTGCTTACTGTTGCATTTAGAGATATTACTTCTCCTTCTAGAATTTTGTTTTTCTTTTCAATTTTCTTGCTGAACTTGTATAAAGTTTCAAAGCCACTAGCCAGATCTTCTTCATCTATATTATCTATATCATTTTCATCAAGTGTAGAGTCAAGACTATCATATATGGAACTTACCTCATGATCTTGTTCTTCAAGTGAGCTGGCCATCAAGGCTAAGTTGATCTTTTCTTCATCGGACTCTTCACTTTCTTCTTCATCATCACTTGTAGTGTAGACTACTTCGGCTTTGTAAGCCTTCTTTTTTCCTTTGGTAGGACATTCGTTTTTAAAGTGTCCTGGTTTTCTACACTCAAAACAAATAACATCCTGATTGTTAGTAGATGAAATTTTACCTTTTGATGAGCTTTTACCTTTGAATTCTTTGGATCCTTGTCCTTTGAATGGAAACCGTTCTTTTCTTCCTTTTAGAAATTTCCTGAATTTTCTTGTGATAAGAGCAATATCACTGTCGGAGTCACTGTTGTCTTCATCGCTTTCATCGTCTTTGATGGAACTTTTAAGAGCGATGGACTTCTTCTTTTGTTCTTTTGACTGGCTTTCCTCATACTTCTTATCTTCTTCAAGTTCTGCCTCATGTGCAAGTAGAGATCCCATGAGCTCATCAAGTGTGATATGTTCTAGATTTCCCACTTCTTGAATTGTTGTTTTCTTGGGTCTCCAAGATGGTGGAAGTGCTCGTAGGATTCTTCTTGTCACATCTTCATTTGCAAATTCCTTGCCAAGACTATGCAACTTATTTATAATGTTAGAAAATCTAGTAAACAAAGAAGTTATATCCTCATTATCTAACATCTTGAAATTTTCATATTGAAGCATATAAACATCCAAATTTATCTTTTTTATTTGGTTTGTTCCTTCATATGTAACTATTAATTTTTCATAAACTTCCTTTGCATTCTTGCAAGTACCACACCTATTGTATACTTTTTCACTCAAAGCACATTGTAGGAACATTTTTGCCTTGTGATTTGCTTGGGATTTAATTTTATCAATTCCATCCCATTCAATCCTTGGTTTTGGGACTTTGTTACCATCTTTATCAAGTTTGGTAATCTCATTTGGTCCATATACAATTATATCCCAAACATCTATATCAATAGCACAAACAAAATCTTCAAATCTATTCTTCCAATAAGCAAACCCTTCTCCATCAAAATATGGAGGTCTAGAGGTATTTAAACCTTCGGGTCTTGAGGAGAATTGGTTAGACAATGATGCCATGATCTTTTACTCTTTTTGAGATTGATTTTAATCTCGATTTGAGCTCCCGCTTTGATACCAATTGTTAGTGCAACCTAGAGGGGGGTGATTAGGTTGTACCTAGTGATTTATACCAATTTTCGGTTTAGTTGTAATTTCAAAATGAGTTGACAGTTTAAGATGAAATCTAAAGACAAACAGCAATCATAAACACAGAATTTATAGTGGTTCGACTCTACGAGTCTACGTCCACTCCTCTCTTGGTCTCAAGAGAGTATTTCCACTAACGGATCTCTTTCAATACAGTGGGTAGAGAAACAAACCCTTACAATCTTCGTTTCGGGACAAGAGTACCCTTTACAATCTTCGTTCACGGACAAGAGTATCCAATACAATCTTCGTTTACGGACAAGAGTATCCAATACAATGAATTCTAATCAACCTAGACTAGAATTAAAATAACCAATTCACAATACGAAAAGTATTAGATATTACCTATCAAAGGAGAGTAACCCTTTACCCTTTGAGTGCAAATGATGTAATGAATGAACCAAGAGTCAATATACTTCAGCGGTTTCAATAACTCCAGACTTTGCTTTAGTGAAAGCTTTAACTTTGGAATATCCTTCAAAGTTAACCGGAGTTGGGAGGACAGCAAAAATGCTAAAAACACCAAAACTTTGCTTTTTCACTTTGTGAGTGAATATGTGCTAGATGGGGGAGAAGGATAATTCTCAAATGGGGATGGTTGGGCTTTTATAGACCCCAAGTTACTGCTTTCCCCATTTCCCCAACGGATATAAAATCTTTGCGAGATTTTGTTCCAGACGGACGTCCGTCTGCCCAGACGGTCATCCGTCTCAAAGGTATCCGTTAAAAACAGCTGTAGAAGATATTCTTTTTAAAATAGCCGTTATAGTCAAATCTGGGTCAGACGGACGTCCGTCTGCCCAGACGGTCATCCGTCTGGCCTAGTTTGGCTCAGACGGGCATCCGTCTGCCAGACGGAAATTCCGTCTGGCCTTCTGTTGTTTCTGAGAAACAGAGTTATGAAAACAGACGGACGTCCGTCTGCTCAGACGGTCATCCGTCTGCCCTGGATTGGTTCAGACGGGCATCCGTCTGCCAGACGGAAATTCCGTCTGACCTTCTGTTGTTTCTGAGAAAACAGAGTTCTGAAAACAGACGGACGTCCGTCTGCTCAGACGGACATCCGTCTGGGCTCTGTTTTTCTAAACAACTTTGGGCTGGGATATGGCTTGGATTTTTAGATCGTTTTGACAATCTTAAGCGTTGTACACCTTACTAACACGTCCTAGGTCACTCTAGTAACATGAATTACATATTATGGATGTATTTACATGTGTGTGTATGCAAAGGTGTCCTAAGCCCTGATTTAGCCTAAGTCTTGATCTTTGACTTGGACTTTGACTTGATGTTGATCAATGATCTTGATGCTCTCCTCTTGACTTTGGTTCTTTGTCTAAGATGGTTTGATCTTGAGCTTGACTCTCCGGAATTTTCTTTGAACCGGATATTTACATCGAGATTTTCTGCAGTGATGAGCTGGACAAAAAAACATATCTTTATGGAAACATTAGTAGAGTGTTTGTCATTATCAAAACTGATTTGAGACTGATGTGGCAAATGCTGACTTGGCATTTTCCCAACTCATTTCCAGTCCCCCCCCTACCCCGGGAGCCAGCCCCCCCCCCCCACCCCCCACAAAAAACCGACTTCCCCCCCCCCCCCCCCCCCCCCCCCCCCCCCCCCCCCCCCCCCCCCCCCCCCAAAAACAACCAAACCCCACTAAACACACAAAAACAACAAAAAAAGAAATTTTTTTTTTTTTTTTTTTTTGCTTCCCCCCCCCCCCCCTCTAATATATATATAATTTTTTATTTTTCTTTCTTTTTTTCTTACCCCCCCCCCTTACTCCCCCCCCCCCCCCCCCCCTATTTTTGTACGCGCCCCAAAAAAAAAAAAAAAAATTATCACATAGTTTTTTTTGCCCCTTCGGGGGGGGGACCACCCGGGATCCCAAAAAAACCGCCCGGGGAGAGACGCTTAGCCTCTGACTACCCCAAACTATTCCTTCATTTATTGCGAAGTCAAAACGTTTATCTACATTCGTATATCCATCACCTCTCTCAAGGAGTTGGAAATACTTTATTTAATGGTGGTACGATGATTGGTAGTATCCTTGTATCAGGTGCATATTGTTCCACGTGGACACTTTGTTTAATTTTCGAATTTGAAGCTTTTTTCCCCTGACAATTGATCCTTCCTTTTAAAGAATTCGAAGCGTCTCTTCGATCCAGTCCCTTGGTTGTCTTAGGCTTTCAAACATCGCATCCTTCTTTGAGGCTATTTAAACCCCTCAAGGGTACTTCACCATTATCTCACTATCTGCAAGTTATTTATGTCTGGTAGATTTGCAAAACGACATTCCGTCTTCCTTTGCTATGTCCGTACTCTTGTCCTCCAACATTATCTTCGATCAAAATCTGAATGAGTAATCTTATTTTCTGTTGATGTTACTAACCTTTTCTTCTCCCTGAGTAAGCTCCACAGCATTCATACTTGGGGTTTACTTATGACGGAAGTTCAGAGTAGTTCACGCGTAACAGAGATCTAGGGTTTTCCCTTTTCTGTATGTTTGTTGGATTCTTGTACTAACACTGCTATTTTGTATTTGCAGTGCCTCCCAGAATTAACTTGGACTTTATTAGGGCAAATTCCTGCAAGAAAATGCCCCTGTACCAACGGAGGTTGCTTCTTCCTAGGTGATTGCGGTTGGCGAATCTTCTAAACGTGAGGAGACTGCTGTTGGTGAATCTTAAGATCAGATTCCCACAGTTGCTACTGATGTTTCTCCCATTCTTTTTTTTCCTGAAGAGATTGCTCGGTCTTCTCAGGAGGATGTTACTCCCCCCGTCGCTGCTTGTACTGCTAATGCCCTTGCTGCAGAGACCGTTCAGCCTTCCCTCATGAAGACCCTTCGGGCATCTGAGGCAACTATGTTGGCATCTAAGGAAGATGATGTCCCTACAGGTGCTGCTTCCATTTCCAACTCTAGAGCTTGCTTGGCATCCTTCGTCTCTCCTTCTCTGGAGCTGGAGGATTTTGCCACTAGGAATCGCCCTAGGTTGGCTGTTGATGTAGCTCATCCTTCTCTTTAGTAGCTCATCCTTCTCTTGATGTAACTCATCCTTCTCCTGATGTAACTCATCCTTCTTATTTGTCGAAGAGGTCTAACTTGATGATAGATGATTTTGACAAAGCACTGGAATGGTGTACTGCTATTCAAATGCCTGCCCCAGAGTAGAGCCCTTTCCACGATCCCAGACAGTGATTTTACGAAATCACTGGTGATGTAAGTTTCTCTTAATTACCTTTTTTTTGTTCTAAAGACTCTTCTTTTGCTCATGACTAACTCTGAAGTTGTTGCAGGAGTCTTACTGGTAACTTCCACAACCAAGTGGAAGCAGCCTCTAGACTCAGTAGACTGAGTGATGAAGTTTCCGGGCTTCGGGAAGACTCCAAAGCAAAAGACGCTGAGATTGCTTGTCTTGGAAACTTAGCTTGGGAGGTTGCATAAGAGAAGAATTCCGTGATCGAGCGTCTTCATTTGGATTTGGATGGTGCCAGAGATAAGATTTTTCGGCTGGAATGGGAAGCAAGGAAGTCAGGGGCTAAAGAGTCTGAAGCATTACCCCAAAGGCAAGCTATTATTCCTTTGCCCGAGTCCCTCCCAACTGATGTTCGCAGGGCCTGCATCTTCAAATATTTGCACAGTAAGCCTTTTGTTGATATGCTGAACGCTTATAACTTGCAGGCATACCGGGATTGCAAAAACGAAGTATGGGAATCAATATTAAGGAGAAATCCTTATTTCAACACGACTCCCCACCGTGCCAATTGTCATCTTGAAGTGTTTGCCAAGCTGGGACTTCCTCTTCTTGCCTGGACCAAGGATGTGATAGACCTCCCACCTCCAGATCCGGATATCATGCATTATCTTGATGATTCTCCTCCTTATGCTCCTCTCCAAGGATTCAGTTATGAAGAGCTTGCCTTGAATGCAGGTTTGATCAAAGATCAGACTTCTTCCGGTCAAGCTGGATAAAGAGTATGGAATTGCAGAGATTTTGATACCATGTGCTTTCCCGACTCTGTTCTTCTTCTTCTTCTTGAATCTATGTTGCTTCTTGACTCTGTGTTACTTCTGGCAAAGCTCCTTCGATCTTATTTAACTTCTTAATGATCACCGATGATGACTTTCTTTTTTGACCGACGAAGATTGTACCCCAACACTTGTTGTTTCGTATGTATGCTTGATGTAAAGGTTGGCCTCTTCTGGTCGTTTAAAGAAATAAAGAATTAACTTCATCTTTGAGCTTGTCAGTCACTTGAGTCATTGTTGCAGTAGGTCTTAGTTGTTCAATACAATGCCTTTACTTAGGGATTTCCGTAGAAACTCGATAAGTCTGAGAAGGAACTCACTCGGGTTTTAAACCGATGCCTTGTAGAAGGAACTCACTCGGGTTTTAAACCGATGCCTTTACTTAGAGAAATTCTGGAAAAATTCAATAAGTCTAGGAAGGAACTCACTCGGGTTTTAAACTGATGCCTTGTAGAAGGAACTCACTCGGGTTTTAAACCGATGCCTTGACTTAAGAAATTTTGGAAATATTCAATAAGTCTGAGAAGGAACTCACTCGGGTTTTAAACTGATGCCTTTTGATTTCGTCGCTGGATCTGTTGTTGTGTGATGCCCCCAATCAAAAGACAGTATGTTGAAAACTGATAATTGTATTTATTGAATTGAAATTTGTTACATCATGAATGAAAATGATAGTCTTCAAGGATAATATTTCTTCAGATGTCTGGCATTCCATGAACGATCCAACTCTTCCCAGGTTGTCAAGTTCTTCAGCTTATAATCCCCTAACCGACCGGTTTAATAACCATATATGGTCCTTCCCAGGAAGAGTCCAGTTTCCTTTGATGGCGTGGATCTGAAGCTAAAGTATTTCTCAATACCAAATCTCCTGCTAAGTATCGACGATTCTTCACCCGGGTATTATAATGTGACGCTATCCTCCTTTGATAATGTTGAGTTCGTATAATTGCTTTTCCATGAACCTCATCCAATAAATCAAGGCTATCAAGCAGTCCTTGTTCATTTGCTTTTTCTTTGAATTCCCTGTCCCGTATTGTCACATCCACCCAGCCGGTACCCCATTTGGAATACCCGGGATGTGATCCACAGTCCAAGGATCAATGATCTGAGGTCCATGCCTCCCACATACACGGTAACATAATCATGAACAGTAATAATCAATGGTAAAAACAGTTAATACTAAGTATCATGAATAAGATAAGATTAACTAAATTAGAGTGCGGAACACAATAACATTGAAGTATAAACATAATCATAAGGGTGAGAGAAGGTATGACAACCACTCTCTCAGAGCAGCGGAAAAGAAGTGTGATAACGTCAAATACATGTCCAAGTGTCAAAAGAAAATCCCAAAGATAAGTTAGTTACAAGATCCAAGGTTCCACAAATACACCAGGTGAATGGGGCACTATGCTAGGGTTTCTTCTATACTAATGGTAGTCTCCTCAACAGTACGGATGAAGTAAACCCAATGCTGCCGCTCCCGCACAACTGTGGGGCTAACCCTGGTGCGGATAGTAATCCTCCTCGGCTCCAATATACGGATCCTCACCGATGCCACTACCCGGAGGGTAGTATGTGGAATCATAGTCCGCCTCATAGGAGGTGTCATCGTAATCTTCAGTACCTGGAATATAATCTAAAACATTTGCACAAAAGGAATGAGTTCAAAGAACTCAGCAAGGAAGTTATTCCATAATTAGAAATCATACACATTCAGAACATATAATAATGCAATGCGATATGGAACATATGATGTAAATATGAGTCTAACTCTATGAATGCTAGTCTCTAGGGTAGACATGCTTTAAGTCATAGCACCGTACTTCTCTGGGTCGTCAGTCACTCTCCCATTTCCATATCTTGGGAATGCCCAGGGAAGATCGGTAAAGTCATCAAAAAGCCGTGGTAAGGGGATCGGTCACCGCTCTCTCACATCACCATTTGGTCAAGCACTGGCGCATGTCACGGTAAAGCCTAGCCCAATGCAAGTCATCTACTCAGTCGGTCAAGTCAGATTCAGATACGTCCATTCCTCGCCCCCGGCGATCCTTTCCGGTATCCTTCACACTAGAGTCAGCGAAATCCCGGATTTCGGACTCATCAACCCTATTCGTCATCCACATATAGTAAACGGGAAGCTCTCATGTCCTCTCACGGATTGGTTACCGGTCTTGAGCGCCCGTGAGCCCAAGTCTATCCATATGCAACTCTACCAATAAATGGCCCCTTTCAGGTATCCGTAGCATGGTTTATGTCCCCTACCGGATTGGCTACCGGCCTAGAGCGCCCATCCAACCATACACTACCACGGGTTGTTCGGTCTCAATGCCCTTCCGATTTGGGTCTGACACGACAAGGATGAACCTAGCCACACAATTAGACAGTCCTATGTATGTCATCCAATAACTCGGGAGAGTGTCGATAGGCACCATCGGAGAACATCCCATACTATTCCCTCCGATGCCCAAGGACAGAAGTGTCAGTAGGACACCCCCCAATCCCAAGTCATACGTAAGCAATCACACATCCAATCTCATCATTTCTCATGCATCCAATGCATATTCATAATAGTAATCAAATCATGATATTGAAACGAATCGTTATAAACATAAGCAAATCAAAATGATAAAGTAACACAACAAGAGTATAAAGATTTAAATGCTATTGTTCTAACACATATGTAACAGTCTTATAATGATTGAAAGGAAATTAAGGGATTTCATTCTTTAAATAAAGCACAATTCAATATTTGATGACTTATATGTTTATGGAGATAACCATCCTTACCTTGGGTGGATTGATGATGAATTGAGAATACCGAGAATAGTCCAATAGAATTGTTAAGGCCCTAAATAAACATCAATAATAAGTTAGAAAAGAAGTCGGGAGGATCGGATGTCATTTGGATCAAAACTGGCCAAGGTTGCTATCAGCAACAACTTTGGTCGATGGTCTTGGTCGATGGTATCGACCAAAAGGATCGACCAAAATTGTCTTCGGGACAAAAATGTGGATTTTGGGGGTTTTCATCCGAAATGAGTCTTCCGGTGTTCGGATCAATCTGAAACTTGGAGGCATACTTAACAATAGTAGTAGGACACTATAAATCAAGAAATTAACCCAATCCAATGGTCTAAATAAAAAGCCCCAATTTGAGCTATCAAGTTCAAGTGATAAACATCATGGCATGAGTTGGAATTGATTGCATTGATGAGGAATAGCATGTAATAGTTAGAGGAGCTAATAGAAATTCGATTGGAATCATATGGCAATGTTAAACATGAACATAATACACTCTATAGCTCAGTTTGGTATCAAATGGCATGATGTTAATAGGTAAATCATGGAATACATATGCTAGGCATGAGATAGAAGCATAGCATCAATGAATTGCTAAGGAAATCATGGATTGAACATGAGTAGACACTTGGAGTGGTGGTTGCAAGGTTGCAGCACCATTCCCAATGTCTCATCAGCAAGGTGACAATAGAAAAGAGTAGAAAATGGTAGGGTAGAGAGTGGAATGAGGAGTCATACCTTAGTGTAGAAGATGAAGACAAGAATCAATGATAAACTAAGTGTTTTTGATGAGGTACCCTTCACACTAATCAAGGAGCTGCTTTGGGAAGCTCTCCCCACATTCCCAGGTGAGAAAATGATTGCAAAAGGGCTCAAGGCTCGAGGTTATATTAAATAGAAAAGGAATATTCCATGGAATCATTAACTTGGCAGACTGGGATATTTTGGTCGATGGTCCTTGGTCGATGGTATCGACCAAAAGGATCGACCAAAATATTTTCAGCAGAAAATTAAGGTTTAGAACAGCAACTTCAAATAGGGATTTGAAAGGCTATACAAGGTCAAATTGAGTGAGGTTTTCTTCCACAATTCAATCAAGAAGTCTAGTTTCGGGGAATACTTTCATATTGTGCACAAGAGGTCATTTTGTACATCAACCATAGTAATCTTCTCCGATGCGCAGACTTTCTTTAAACACTGACAATGTGTTTAAGCAAGGGGTATCATTGTCAATGTCCATGGGCTCAGTCTCCGAATCATGATCATCAATCAGAATGGTCCATAAATCTCTTCTTCCACCGCTTCGGGTCTTCGGACCTGAATACAACAGTGGATCCGGGTTAGGGTCAAGGTTAGAATAGGGCTGGATATTACACGTAGTGTTCCAGCCATTACTTCCACAGGTGCTAATGCCTCAAATCCATATGCCAGTTTAAAAGGAGATTCTCCTATAGGTGTCCAAACCGTAGTTCGGTAGGCCAACAGTACATTCTGCAATTCTTCGACCCACAAGGCCTTTTCAGCTTCGAGTCTTCTCTTTATTCCTTCAAGTAGTGTTTGGTTTGTAACCTCTACCTGACCATTGCTTTGGGGGTATGCCACTGATGACATACGATGCTCGATTAAATAAGTTCCACAGAATTATTCAAATTGTGGATAGTCGAATTGGGTGCCATGATCAGTAACGATTATTTTTGGCATTCCGGACCGGTATATAATTGACTCGAGCACGAATTTCTCCACCTTTTTTTCAGTGATGGTTGCCAAGGCGCTAGCCTCGACCCATTTGGTGAAGTAATCGATTGCTACTATAAGATATTCTCTTCCGCCCGACGCCTTGGTGAATTTTCCCATGATATCGATTCCCCACATCACGAAAGGGATGGGATCTAAAATCGAAGTCATGGTTTCAGCTGGGCGTTTAGATACCGTAGCATGGATTTGACAGTTGCTACATCGGCAAACATATTCCATAGCAGCTTGTTGGAGTTTAGGCCAGGTATAACCCAAGTCTCGAATTTTGTGTGCCAAGGCTCGACCTCCCATGTGAGCACCACAAATTCCTTCATGTACCTCAGCCAGAGCTGATTCTGCTCCTTCGGGACCCAAACATCTCAGAAGGGGTCCCGAATAAGACCTTCTGTATAATCTTCCATTCTGCATAATGAATCGCACTGATCGCAATTTGATTAATCTCGCCTCTTTCGGATCCTCTGGTAATTTATCATCTCTCAGATATTCAACTATGGGATCCATCCAACAACGCTCCGCTTCAATATAGGAAATTTCCTTCTCGCGATAGCTTGGAAATGTTATTTCTTCGATGTAGACCGATGGGTCTAAATTTTTCTCTTTGGCATTGGCTAATCGGGATAGCTCATATGCCATTGTATTTTCTTTTCTTGGAATCTAACATACTTTCAGATTCCTAAATTCTTTCTGCAATACTTGCACAATTTCTTGGTATTTCTGTAACTGGGGTTCCTTAACACCATATTCCCCTTGTACCTGGTTGACAATAAGCTAAGAGTCACTATAAATAGTTACGTCTGCTATTGCCAAAGCTTTTGACAATCTAAGTCCAGCTATTAGGGCTTCGTACTCCGCCTCATATTACTTGCCTCGAATGCAAATCTTAGTGCATATCGAATAATAAATCCTGCTGGACTTTTCACGAGAATTCCGGCTCTTGCTCCATCTTTGTTGCTTGAACCATCCACATATACCTCCCACACTGTCGGGATAGTGGGCTCGGTAATTTCTTCCATGGGTGCAGTAGTCTCTACTACAAAGTCGGCAAGTGCTTGAGCTTTGATTGTCGTTCGAGGCTTAAAGCTTACTTGGAACTCGTTGAGTTCAACCGACCATGCCACCATTCTTCCAGATAATCAGGTTTACGAAGAACTTTACTAAGAGGAAAAGTAGTAAATACCTCGATGGAATGAGCTTGAAAATATGGCCGTAGTTTTCTGGCTGCTATCATAAGAGCTAGAGCCTGCTTCTCAATCTGAGAATATCGTGTTTCCGCGTCCAATAGTACGTGACTGACATAGTAAATTGGCCATTGCTTCTTGTCCTTTTCCCGAACAAGAACTGCGCTGACCGCTGAAGGGGATGCTGCTAAATATAGTTGCAAGACTTCTCCCTTCTTGGGTCGAGATAATAGCGGTGGTCTTCCTAGTGTCTCCTTCAGTTCCTCCAAAGCTTTCTAACATTCTTCAGTCCATTTTGCTTCCTTGCTTCCCCTCAAGTCTTTGAGAGCTTTGAAAAAAGGTAGACACTTTTCTCCTGATTGTGAGATGAAATGGTTTAAATCGGCTACTCTCCCCGTCAAGCATTGTACATCCCGAACAGTTTTGGGGGCCTCCATGTCAATCAAGGCTTGTATTTTGGCTGGATTAGCCTCAATACCCCTTTGTGATACCATGAAGCCCAAGAATTTGCGACGAGACTCCAAAGGCGCATTTCTCCGGATTCAGCTTCATCTGGTATTTTCATAGTACCAAAAATACCTCTGTTAAATCTTCAATATGTTTCGTTCTTGCAATGTTCTTTACCAGCATATCGTCAACATAAGCTTCAACATTTTTCCTCAAATCCTTGAATATCTTGTTGACAACTCTTTGATAAGTAGCCCCTGCATTCTCAGGCTAAATGGCATGACTTTATAATAAAAACTTTCACGATCAGTCATGAAAGCCATAAATTTTTCATCCTCCCTACTCATGAGGATTTGATTATACCCTGAGTAAGCAGCCATGAACCTCAAGGTTTCATAACCTGCAGTGGCATCTATCAAGAGGTCAATCCTAGGCAACGGGTAACAATCTTTAGGACAAGCCTTGTTGAGGTCTGTGTAATCTATACACATCCTCCACTTCCCGTTTGCCTTCTTGACCATCACAATGTTGGCCAACCAGATGGGGCATTCGATTGGTTCGATGAAACCAGAACTTTTCAGCTTCTCAACTTCGCCCCGAACGGCTTCATATTTTTCCATGGAGAAATTCCTCCTTCGCTGGATAACTGGTTTCACCTTGGGATCTAGCCAAAGTTTATGTTCTGCTATATGCCTATCGATTCCTGGCATATCATCTGTAGACCATGCGAACACGTCACTATTTTTTTGAAGAAAAGACTTCAACTCCCCTTTGAATTCTTCCAGCTGCTCAGACCCGATATAAGTAACTCTTTTTTCATCACCAGGACCCGATATAAGTAACTCTTTTTTCATCACCAGGATATAACTGGATTTGCTCCAGTTTTTCTACTGGCTCGGGCTTTGCATTTCTGCTTCGTCCCGATCATCTCGAACTTCAATCGGTAACGTCGTTATCTTTCTCGGCCCTTCCTTATCTTTTAAATATGCAACATAACATTGCCGAGAAATTCTCTAGTTAGATGAAACTTGACCGACTCCCATCTTAGTCAGGAACTTTATTTTAAGGTGCTTCATTGAAACGATAGCACCTAATTTTGACAACGATGTTCTCCTAAGAATTACGTTGCAAGAAGGGAGATCCCGAACCACCAAGAAATTTAACTGAACGGTGGCTTCCTTGGGGAAGCTTCCAATTGATAGGTCCAATCGGACCGATCCTTCCACAACTGCAGATGATCCTGCAAAGCCATATAGATGTGTGGATGATGGCTCCATCAAGTCTTCACCCACCTTATGTTTTTGATAAGTTGCATAAGATAAAAGATCTGCAGCAGATCAGATGTCAACTAACACCCTGTGTAGTTCATGGCGTGCAATCTCTACCTTGATGACTATGGCATCATCATGAGGCAGACAAACGCCTCTCTCATCTTCTTCTCCAAAGGTGATCGAACCCTCACCATTTGGTCTCTTACGCTTCTACATCTCTCCGGTTTAAACAAATTTTGATTTTGCTTTCAGCCTCCGGAGTGATTCAGGCTCGAGGTGTGAAACCCAGCCCTGACCCTAATCCGAAAACTTTGTTATTTGTAGGTCAAGTGACCCGAAGTAAGGCAAGAAGTCATCTTTGGGCCATTCTTGTTGAAGATTTGATGGCTGGATTGGAATCCATGAGTGTTGATGCCAGTGTCCAAATGGTGGAAACTGCACCCGGATGAAGATTGGATTAGTTGATGGTCTTGGAGTGGTCTCTGTATTGATTCAAAGGCATTTCTAACTCCTAGGTATGTCACTCTAGGTGTGTGCAAAACCCCTTGATGTTTGGACTTGATCTGAGCCTTCAATTCCCTGTTTTGAAGTTGCTGTCTTGATTGGTCGACTCATTGGTCGATTGGACCAATCGACCAATTGTTTCTATTTTTGAAATTTGAATCATGTCTCTTCTATTTAAGTCTAATCTCGGGAATACTCCGCCTACTCTGCCTCCTAAGCCTCTGGAACGAGTTAGAACCCTGAGTCGGATCCCGACTTTGGTATATCTTTGGATGGTGCTTTATTGTTTAGAGGTAGATTGTGTGTGCCAGCAAATGAAGATCTTAAGAAGGAAATATTAAAGGAAGCACACCAATCAATCTTTATAGTACACCCTGGAAGCACCAAGATGTACAAGGACTTGAAGGAACATTTTTGGTGGATTGGTTTGAAGGCCGATGTTGATGATTTTGTTGCCAAGTGTGAGACCTTGCAGCGTGTAAAAGCCGTTCATCAACCTCCATCTGGATTGCTTCAGCCCCTTCCTGTTCCTAATTGGAAGTGGGAAGATATCTCTATGGACTTTGTGACTAGCTTGCCTCGAACAAGTAAAGGCAATGACACTGTGGGTGATTGTTGATAGGTTGACCAAATCAGCCCATTTTATTCCTATGAAGATCACTCATACTTTGGATAAGCTAGCTAGACTTTATGTGGATAATGTGGTTTGTCTACAAGGTGTACCCATGAGTATTGTGTTCGATCGTGATCCTAGGTTCACCTCAAGGTTTTGGAACAGTTTACAGAAGGCCTTGGGAACCCAATTGAACTTGAGTACAACTCATCATCCACAGTCAGATGGACAATCTGAGCGGACAATTCAGACTTTGGAAGACATGC
This sequence comes from Hakea prostrata, assembly GCF_041222555.1. Lineage (NCBI taxonomy): Eukaryota > Viridiplantae > Streptophyta > Magnoliopsida > Proteales > Proteaceae > Hakea > Hakea prostrata. Next base: position 211,735 of record NW_028291188.1, on the reverse strand, counting down.
TCAGATCTTGCGTGGTGGATATGGGTGGAAATTGGGATGAACACTTAGCTTTGGTTGAGTTTGCCTATAATAACAGTTATCAAGCAACGATAGGCATGGCTCCGTTTAAGGCTTTGTATGGTTGCACTTGTAGAACACCATTATATTGGACTGAGACGGGTGAAAGAAAAGTCTTAGGTCCTGAAATGATTGAAGCTACGAGCGCAATGGTGGATATGATAAGAGAAAGGATTAAGTCTGCTCAGTCAAGACAGAAATCCTATGCTGACAAGAGAAGGACTGATCTGGAATTTCAAGTTGGAGAGAAAGTTTTCTTGAAGGTTTCACCAATGAAAGGTGTGATCAGATTTAATGTTAAAGGAAAGCTTAGCCCTCATTTCATTGGACCTTTTGAGATTTTGGAAAAGGTTGGACCCATTGCTTATCGATTGGCATTACCTCCGGCTATTGCTGCTGTGCATAATGTGTTCCACATCTCGATGCTCCGGAAATATGTTGAAAATCCGGAACATGTCTTACACCAAGCACCTGAAGGACTTAGTGCTGATCTTACCTATGATGAAGAACCAGCTGAAATTTTGGATAAGAAAGACAAGCAATTGCGGAATCGCACCATCCCTTTGGTAAAGATTTGTTGGAAAGACCATACCCCGGAAGAAGCTTCTTGGGAGAAGGAAGAAGATATGAAGGAGAAGTTTCCTCACCTCTTTGGAAGCACAGGTACGCTTTCAATTTCGAGGATGAAATTTCTTTAAGGGGGGGAGAATGTGAAACCCAGCCCTGACCCTAATCCGGAAACTTTGTTATTTGTAGGTCCAGTGACCCGAAGTAAGGCAAGAAGTCATCTTTGGGCCATTTCTGTTGAAGATTTGATGGCTAGATTGGAATCCATGAGTGTTGATGCCAGTGTCCAAATGGTGGAAACTGCACCCGGATGAAGATTGGATTAGTTGATGGTCTTGGAGTGGTCTCTGTATTGATTCAAAGGCATTTCTAACTCCTAGGTATGTCACTCTAGGTGTGTGCAAAACCCCTTGATGTTTGGACTTGATCTGAGCCTTCAATTCCCTGTTTTGAAGTTGTTGTCTTGATTGGTCGACTCATTGGTCGATTGGACCAATCGACCAATCAATCGACCAATTGATTCTGTTTTTGAAATTTGAATCCTGTCTCTTTTATTTAAGTCTAATCTCGGGAATACTCCGCCTCCTCTGCCTCCTAAGCCTCTGGAACGAGTTAGAACCCTAATCTAACCCATTCCCTTGCATTCTTTGGTGATCTCTTGCAAAGACTTGAAGAATTCTTCATCCTCCTACAGCAAAGGTATGATTTCACTCACTCTTTCTTCTACCTCTGATTTTCTTTCTTTAATTCTGTTCTTCGTTGAGATCAGGAAGAAGATGATGCACTCTTGTAACCATCTATTCCATGATCTCATCATGATCTTAAGATCCATGATCATCATCATGATCTTAACCTCAGCCAGTGGAATCTTCAAAACCCTAACCCTAATCCTTTGAAACCCTAACCTGTGAGATCGTCTGGAGAGCTTTTGGTAACCTCCCTTGTGAAGGAAAATCTTCTTGGGTAATATTGTGTTAACCTAAACTTCATCATTGAATGACCCTTCTTGTTATTTTTGGCTAACAATTTATCTCCCTTCATCGAGAACTCTCAATTATTTTCCGAGGGAACCAAAAAGGCTAAAACCCTAATTCTTGGGTGAGATCAAGAACCTCTAGTTTGATCATGGTAACCCAATCAATGTGTTTTCTTTACTATATCTGTAATCCTCATATCCTAATTCTTGAATCTTTGATTATAATATTTTCTCTCATAATCTATGTTTAACCTAGTAGGTTAACCTTTGTGTTCCTAGGTTATAATTTGGGAACTTGATTTGATTTATGATTTGATATCCTCTATACCCTAGAATACTATCATAATAATTCCCCTCTGATTTGTACCCTTTTGAACCATCGAATTGGGTTCTGGATTCTCAAAATTCGGATTCTTACAGGCCACTGTCTGCATTGGTCGACTCATTGGTCGACTGGTCCAGCAGACCAATCAATCGACCAATGAGTACAGCAACCTCAATCTTGGTCTGTTTCGATTGATTTATGATCTTTTCCTTTATGCATCTTTCCTAACATGTTGTGTGCACTTGTTTAGGACTGTCTTCTCAGGTTTAGTCAAGATCATACTTGATTCTTTAAGATCCCATCCAAGTTAGAAGGTAAGGACAGTTAATTCCTTAACTACATAGATTGCTTGTTCTCTAGTTTTTACTTTATGAAACTATGAGATTACCTACTGTTGTTGTATTTTAATTCTGATCTCCTACTGTGGGAACAGTAGCACTTGTTTATATCATCTTTTTCATTATTCATGTTATATGAATTACTTATTACTGCTTAATCTGATTTTGCTTTTACATTTTCTTTTATATGATGAACTATTGCTTGTGTATGTCATAACTGATCTGAGAATGCGTTTGATTAAGTTTGGTTTGGGATTGGGAGGTGTCCTTTTGACACTTCTTTCCTTGGACATTATCGGAAATAGTATGGGATGTTCCCGGGGTTGCCCATCGACACTTTCCTGAATCAATGGTTGTCATACATAGGGATGTCTAGCAGTGTTTGGCTAGGATATACCCCTGTTATGTCAAACCCGATTCGGAAGGGTATTGAGACCAAACGACCCGTGGTAGCAATGGGGATTCACGGGCGCTCAAGACCGGTGAGTTATATCCGTGAGAGGACGGGAATCACATTGTGGGGGCCATTTATTGGAGGGTTGCATATGGCTAGACTTGGGCTCATGGGCGCTCAAGACCGGTGAAATGATCCGTGAGGGGACATGAGAGCTTCCCGTTTACCATATGTGGATAACCAATAGGGTTGATGAGTCCGTAGTCAGGGACTATTAGGACTCTAGTGGAAAGGATACCGGAAAGGATCGTCAGGGACGAGGAATGGAAGTATCTGGACCTGAGTTGATGTAACTGACTAGATGACTTGCATTGGGCTAGGCTTTTCCCTGACATGCACCAGTACTTATGCCAAATGGTTGTGAGAGAGTGTGTTGACTTAACCCCTGCCATGGTTTGTCCTGAGGGATGCAAGACCCATTACCAAACGGCTGCCCAAGATACCTTAAATGGTTGAGGGAACCCAAGATATCTTATATGGTTGAGGGTGTGAGCGGACTTTCCCTAAGAAGTACGGTGCTATGACTTAATGCATGTCTACCATAGAGACCAAAGCTATACATAGAGTTAGATGCATTCACACTTTATCTGTTTCATCTTGCATTGCATCATGTTATGTTTTGCCACATGTTATCTATGATGTTATGGATTAACTACCTTACTGAGTTTCTTCGAAACTCATTCCTTTTTGTATATTCTTTGTTTAGATTATCTTGCAGGTACATATTATTATGACGAGCAGTACAGTGAAGCGCAAGCCAATGAAGCGTATTACACGCAAGGTGCTGGCGACGATCAAGATTACTCTGATGATCCCCCGGCGGATCAAGCTGCGTACTACTTTTGAAAACAGCATAGAGTTAGAACGGATTCATTGGATTGACGAAGTCCATACTTATGAAGACGTTATCTATAAACTAGAAGACGCTTGATCTTAGTTTATTTCTTAGTACATTTGTTTCAGTTGTATTTCCTTTTGACTTTCATACTACGTTCCGCTATTTTGGTGAACTGAGTTTCCGCCTCACTTTACTCCTTTTTGATATCATTGGATATCTGGTATCTTTTCCGCACTCTGATTATACTGATTATTCATTATTGTTTTGAACCTTTGTTTATAATATTAAACCTTGATTATTTCCTATTTATGATTATGTTATTGTATATGTGGGAGGATGATTTCCTCGAAACTTGATCTTCGGGGCTGTGGATCACACTCTCGGGTATGCCAGTTAGGGTACCGGCTGGGAGGATGTGACACGAGGCCTCCAAATATTGTAAGGATCGGTGACCGAGTAGCATCAATCACCTCCTTACCTTTTTTAGACTTTAGGGCCTCCTTCGGTTGGTCTGGGCTAACCGAATGGTCCCTTTCATTGCTGCATCGCGTGGTTCCTCTCGCCTTCTATTGACGAAACTGGACAAATGTCCCTGAGATATCAATCTCTCAATATCTGCCTTTAAATGTCTACAATCATTGGTATAATGACGTAATCTTTATGAAAACGGCAATACTTTTCTCGATCATGCTCCCCTGGTTTTGAAGGATGCTTTGGAGGCCACTTCAAGATATTCCGCTTCTTGATAATATTTAGAATATCAGCCCGAGGAGTATTTAATGGAGTATACTCACTTTTGTCGGGAGATATCTGCCGCCATGCCTAGTGAGGCTTTCCGACTCGATCACGAATATTCTGCTTCAGCTTCTGCTTGTTCTCAGGAGCCTTTTGTTCTTTTGCTGGGGCTTTATGTCTCCCTAGGCGTGCATCCAAGATTTCCGTGACTTCTGCCGGTTTTTTACATCTCTGTACTAACTCGGCATAAGTTGTGGGCATATCTTGAAGTAATAATTCCAAGAGTCTTCGATTAGTGAGACCAGTGAACAAAGCAGTTTTAGCTACTTGCTCATCTAGATTCTCTATCTCCATTGTAACCCTGTTGAATCTTTTCAGATATTCCCGAATTGATTCATTCTTCCTTTGTCTAATAGTAAACAAGGTTTCCTCAGTCTTCTTGATCTGAATCCCACTTTGGAATCGCCCTATGAATTTGCGTGCCAACTCGTCAAAATTTACGATCCTTCCTGATGGGAGATTCGAGAACCATTTCTGTGCCGCTCCGGTTAAAGATGAACCAAAGACCCTGCAAAGAATTTCATCGAATTACACCTAACCGCCATAGTCTCATTGATAATAACCAACGTGGGCCGTGGGATCTCCGGAGCCATCGAATGTAGAAAAAGTTGGCAGACGGAAATTGTGGGGAAACTGGTATCCGGCAATGGGCTCGGAAAACGGAGTCTTTCAAATAACTGAATAGATATCATCAGTTATCCTACCTCTCGCCAATTGCCTAAGCTTCTGATTGATGTTAGCCAATTCTTAACCAATATGTGTCGATCAATCCTCAGCAACACGATCACGACCTCAAACAACGCGATCATTATCACGAACAAAGACGATCATCACGAACAACACGATCATCTCGAACAGCACGATCATCTAGAACAACACGATCATTATCACGAACAACACGTCTAATAGTTGGTGAGTGAGTACTTACCCCTGTAACCAACCTTGTATTTGAATCAGTAGTACTCCCTTGTGGTCCATTGAACCGATCATCACGCCTAGGGAGATTTTCCGTTCTCCTAGGTATTCGATCGTTTTCACGGAAGTTTTGACTGACATTTTGTTCGTCAATTAATCTCCGCTGCGATGCACGCCTTCTTGCATCATGACGATTGGGCTCTGGTGGTATCACCACTTGTCTGGTCAACGCACGGAGTGCCTGACTTACATCCAGCATCTGGAGTTTCAATTGATCCAATTGATGCTGGAGTGAATCTGGAGGATTATTACCTCTTTGACCGCCATCTATTTCGAGTGGTCGACTTCCCTGAGGAATATCTGGATTGTTTACTCCAGGAATTTGGACACCAGCATCTCGCTGTGCAGCAGCTGCTGCTACTGCTGCTGATCTAGTCACCATAGCTTTTTTAAACGATTCCCACAGACGGCGCCAAATGATGGGTCCAAGATCTGCTCAGCCCTTAGATCTCCTGAGAATGACCTGCAAAACAAAGCGTCAGACGTGGCCCGACCGCTGGGGTCGGGAGTCCACCTCCGAAGGCTAAGTCAGTTGATGAACTTAATCACAAAAGGCTCTACTATGAGCACAGAGCTAAGAAATGAATAACTAGAATACGATTCAAATAATAAGCATCTGAGTATTCACGTCCAAGTGTGTGTGTCCTTCCCTTGTGGGGAGGTGATGTTTATATAGAGCGTACCTTCGAATCTTCTTTGTTGGATGTATTTGAGCCTTCTTCGGATAATCATTGGATCTTAACAAATAGATCTGTTGAGTGATAGACTTCTACTAGTTTGGACTAGTAGAGGACTCCTAGGATAACCCGATCGCTATTTGGTGGTTATCCTTTTGATAACGATAAGTGACAGCCGCCAAATTCTGCCTGCCGTCATTAGGTTAATTAACCTCCTCCAAAAGTATTGGATTATGGCGTGCTTGTGGCTGATTTAGTTTTCTTCCTCAGCAAGCTACCTTGTGAACTCGGCTCGCTCCAAAGCGAGTTGATTCCCTTCGTCCCGAACGGAGTCGAGGGTCGAACCAAGAATGAACCAAGTTCGATCATATTTTCTCCGTATCAATGTGATATATTAAATTGATACTCTAAGTGTAACTGTCACGCCCTCCCAGCCGGTACCCTATCTGGCATACCCGAGAGTGTGATCCACAGCCCGAAGATCAGGTATCGAGTGATCAACCTCCCACATAAACAATAACATAATCATGAACAATCATAATAAAAGTGCGGAAGATAAATCATAGATCCAATAAAGAAAGAATGAATCATAAATGAATCAGAATAGTAGATATAATCAGAGTATCAAACAGATAAGTAAAGTGAGGCAAAAATCCCACTTTACAACCAGCGGAAAAGTAGCTCTAAAGAATAAACTAGACAAAACCTAATCCCAGTAGCAAGTACATTGGGTAACTAAATTGTTCTCCACTTTATAGACAACATCCTTGTAAGTGTAAATCTCATAAATGGCACAAGGACGCTTCCACTCAATGGTCGGACTAAGCATCGTACGGAGCATAACCACTCGCGGGATCTTCAGAGTAATTGTGGTAACCGCAATCACCTTCCTGGAGATATGCCTCTTCGCCTTGCGCTTCTTCATAGGGACCGTCATAGTACTCGGACACTGCAGGATAGTCTAACAACATTGTACAATAAAGGAATGAGTTTCAAAGAAACTCGGTAAGGCGATTAAAAATCCATAATAACATAAATGGCAGGATTCCGAACAAACATAAATGCAATATGATATGAGACAAGCAATGAATGAATGAATCTAACTCTATGTATGCTGGTCTCTATTGGCAGACATGCTTTAAGTCATAGCACCGTACTTCTTTAGGAAAGTCCACAAACATCCTCAACCATTTAAGATATCTTGGATTCTCTCACGGATCATTTCACCGGTCTTGAGCAGCCGATTGGTAATGGGTCCTTCATCCCTCGGGACAAACCTTGGCGGGGGTTAGGTCAACACACTCTCTCACAACCATTTGGTATAACATCTGGCGCATGTCGGGGTAAAACCTAGCCAAATGCAAGTCTTCTACTTAGTTACATCAAGTCGATCCAGATACTTCCATTCCTCGTCCCCGACGATCCTTTCCGGTATCCTTCACACTAGAGTCCTCATAGTCCCTGACTACGGACTCACCAACCCTATTGATCATCCACATATGGTAAACGGGAAGCTCTCACGTCCTCTCACGGGTTGGTTACCGGTCTTAAGCGCCCGTGAGCCCAAGTCTAACCATATGCAACCCTACCAATAAATGGCCCCCACAATGTGATTCCTGTCCTCTCACGGGTTGGTTACCGGTCTTGAGCGCCCATGAATCCCCATTGCTACCACGGGTCGTTCGGTCTCAATACCCCTCCGATTAGGGTCCGACATAACAGGACATCCTAGCCAAACACTACTAGACAATCCTAGATATGTCATCCAACAGTTTAGGAAGGTGTCCGAGAGGGCATCTCCGGAAACATCCCATAATATTCCCGTAGTAGTCCAAGGACAGAAGTGTCAAAAGGACACCTCTCCTTTCCAAACCATACTTAAGCATACACATGCATCAATTCATATCATCACATATATGGTAACTTCATATATGGAAAGAAATCAATAATTACGATCACTTGTATAACATTGGTAAGTAAATCATACATGAATCAATTTAATAAGAATAAGTAATGCTACTGTAATCAAAGTTATGCAACAGTAGTATATCATTGTAAGAATCTAATTTAGGAATCATATCTATGATATTCAAATATAGAAACTAGATTCATGCTATCTATGTAATTAAGGAAATAACCATCCTTACCTTTTATAACTCGCAAAGGAATCCTAAGAAATCAAGTAAGATCTCGGCAAACTTGAGAAGAAGGTCCTAAACAAGTATATACAACATATTAGGAAAGATTCCTAACAGAAAAGATACCAAAACATCCAACATAGACCAATTCTGGAGTTGTTTGTACTCATTGGTCGAGTGGATTGGTCGACTGGTCCAATCGACCAATCGATCGACCAATGCGAGACGATAGCCTAAAAAAACAGAGTTTTAAGATATGAAATCCGAATTTGGTGGTTCAAAAGGGTACTAATCAAGGGGTAGACTACATCAGTAGTATTCTAACATATAGGGGACCTCAAAACACCAATCAAATCAAGATATCAAGATCCAAATTAGGAAACAAAAAGTTACCATAATTAAATCAACCATGGATCTTGATGAATTTGAAATAGAAAACAAAGACAAGAACAATAGGAGGATAGATCTTTGCTTCAGGTAATGGTATCATGAAAACATACTTAGATCTTCATGGAATAAGGCTTAGAAGCATAAATCTAAATAAGGAAATAAAACCTACCATATATGTAACTACCATGCATCATGAAGAACACATAGTAAGGTAGAAGAGAACAACTAGAGATTTATAGATTATGGATCATGGAAGGAAAACACAAGTAATTAACTACTAACATGATCAACATAGAAGATCCAAAGAGATCGGAATTCAGATTAGAAGTTTAACAAAGATTAGATCATGGTTTGATCATGATTCCTTCAAAAGCTTGCAATGATCATGGTTAAGATCATTGTTCTAGCCTCAAATCCTTAGGATGATCATGAGAACATGTTCGAGAGATGTTTGCAACAGAGAATGCAGCATCTCTTCTACTGTCTCAACTAAAAAAGGAAAGAAAAACAAAGATGGAGGAGAAGAAGAGAGAGTAGACATACCTTTTGATGCAAAAAGAAGAGTTTCGACGAAGATCCGTCAAGAAAACACCAAGGATGCAAGAGAGATGACTTGCGAGAGGTCTTTGGTTCGTTCCAGAGAGTTTGGAGGCAGCAAATACGAAGTGGACTCGAGATTGGACTTAAATAGAGCAAGAACAACCTAATTGCCAAAGACAAGACTCATTGGTCGAGTGGATTGGTCGATCGGTCCAATCGACCAATCGGTCGACCAATGCTTGACAACAAGACCAAAACGAGGGAATTGAAGGTCCAGATCAAATCCAATCCTAAAGGGGTTTTGCACACAAGTCAAGTGACTTACCTAATAGGTAGAAATGCCTTCAAACCAAGATAGAGAGCACTCCAAGTCCATCAACTAATCAGATCTTCATCAGGATTCAGTTTCCATAAATAGAACCTCATCATCAACTTTCATGGATTCAAAGCCAGACACCAAGTCCTCTACTGGGATGGCCCAAAGCTGACTTCTTACTTTACTTCGGGTCATCGGACCTACAAATAACAAGGTTTCCGGGTCAAGGTTAGGGCTGGGTTTTACAGTAACTGGTATGAGGGTTTAATATGTTAGGAATCCTCAAGCATAACAGATGAGGTAATCTAACATAGGGAATCTCGTCAACTAAAGTGGAGATTAAATTGGTTATATGAGAAGGGGAGTACAGATTGCTCTATGTCATGTTTGGTGAAATTGAATCCCTATTAATTTCATTCATTGAGTTTTCATTAGCAATTTAGTTATTTTGTTCTTGTTTTGTTAATTTAATCAGCATCAAAATTAAATTCCCATCGTTCTCTGCTCAGAGCAGTGCCACGTACGCACTGCTCCCAAGCAAAATCCATTTCTCTTCGAGTTTCTCTCTCATCCAAATTGTATATTCTAGTTTTCTTTCGGTATTCTTCAATTTTTCCTAAATAATAGAGTGTTTTATGTGACTTGAATGTGCATGTGTTCTTTATACTTTTCTTACTGTTATTTGAGTTCTAGAAATCTGGCTATTAAGTTCTTCCCTATAGTTTAAGTAGAGGTCTATAGCACCTAAAGGAGTCTAGCTGTTGAGTGCAAAGTTTCTAAGGTAGCCAAAGGCTAGCGCTAATTTACGTTAGAGGCTGATTCCTAATATTCCTGGTTGGATTTATTTTACTTTTTTTTTTTTTTTTTTTTTTTTTTGGGGGGGTGGGGGGGGGGACTAGGGGGAGGGGGTGGCGATGCCAAATGTCACAACATAGCCCAATCTTATTTTTAAACAATTTTATTACAGGTTGAGAAGATCATGAAACAGAAAGTTTGAAAGCTTTCTTCTCTTCAGGACAACATTTAGGTTCCATTTCTCAATACTACATATTCATATAAAATGGGTTATTTTCTGGAACCGGGTCACCAAAAACGGGTTATTTTTTGGTTAAAACAGGTAATAAGATGGGTCAGTTGCACTTAAAACCCTGTCTTCTAATCTGAGCTGTTTATTAAGATGCCACGTATCAAATTGTGGTTTTGCACTGTTGTGCAAAGTAGAGGAATTTTTTTCCCACATGAATTCCAACATAATTAGAATCCTTACAGTAATTACAGTATTTTCTACTATGTTGTCTCACTTACAAAGTCATGTTTTTTTTAAGGAGGTGATTAACTTAATTGAGGAGTGTGTCTTTGCCTTGCAAGGAAACAATTCAAATTTTGTCTTTGTCTTACAAGGAAATTGTTCAAATTGTGTCTTTAGCACACAAGGAAATGGTTTTAATGGCTTTACAACACGAGGAAGCAATTTGAATTGTATCTTTAACTCACTAGAAAGAAATCTGGAATTCGGATTAGGCGCAATAACTATTTGATAGATTTTGTTTCCTTCTTTGGGGTCTAAATTTGAATTGAAATTGAGTACAATGATAGCTCATTGGTTCCTTTGTTTTGGTCTTCACGATTTGATTCTCTTACTTTGCATGCTTATGCAAGTTAGCTTGGTTCATAAAACATAAATAAAAAATAAAAAAATTCTTGATGAATTTCTTGCGAAATAGGTTGTTAGATATCAGTGGCAATCTTAGAACTCCTGTATCTAGATCTTCTATCCAAGGTACGAAATTTTGATAGATTTTGCCGGTTCGCTATTTGGCTAACCAAGTGAACCCTGGAGAAATTTCGTGGAAATTTAAGTGAAATTTTGTGCTAGTTTCGGAAAATTTTGATCCCCCATTTTGGGGGTATTTTTGATCATTTGGGGCCCAAATTTGGTGTCACCCTAATTTGATGCCAATATTTGGTAAATTTGAATTATTTCCTAGAAATTCTTCCATGTAAATACTCCTTTGTAACCACATTTAACATGTTACCTTCTGAGGCCTAAATCATTCTGACATGATTGGAAAGATGACCCGTTGACCTTGAAGATTCCATTACAAATCAATTCAAAATTTAAATTGTTTCCTGTATATACTCTTTCCTAACCATAGATTGCTGATTAATCTTGAAGATTTTGCTACAAAATGCCTTCCTAATTTGAATTATTTCTAGAAATTATTCTATATCGATTCTCCTCCCTAACCACATTTGGCATATTGCCTTTTGAGTCTTGAATCATTGGGACATAATTGATAAGATTGTCCCAGTAACCTTGAAGATTTCGCTATAGAATCACGAGAGAAATAACCTAAAAATTGCTCGCCAAAATATCACAAAAATTTAAGATTTTGCTGATATATCGGTCGATTTGTGCTAAATATCGCCGAAATTTTGGTGTTATTTTGCAATCCCAAATATCGCCGCGTGTTTCAGTTCGTTGTTCATTGAAATGTCCAAAATTCATCGAATTTCGCCCAAAAGTTCCATGCTTCTATCTTGGGTGGTTTCAAGGTATGGCACTTTGTGAAAGAAAAGAAGCAGTGGACAATAGAAGATGGTAGAAATTTACATTTCAAGACTGATAGATGGCTAGGACCTTTCTCCAATGTGTTTGGGTTTGGATCATCTTTCTTTGACAAAAGTTGTTGAATATATTAAGGATTCGCATTGGCTCCGCCTCCATCGCAGTCCCCTCCTTTGCAGCAGATATTCCAGTTGATCCTGAGGTCCCTCTCCCTTCTTTATCATGGGAAGACGCGTGCCATTGGGATTGGAACCCAAATGGAGAGTTCCCATTGAAATCAACTTGGGAATTGAGCAAGAAAAGAGAAGCAACGGTGGGTTGGAATTCATTGACCTAGGATGTAGACTTGCCACCGAGACAGTCCATTTTTTGTTGGAAATTGATCCATGGGAAGGTTGTTGTTGATGACTTGTTGGAAGTCCAAGGGAGAGAGGTTAGCTTCACGTTGTGACCTACATGGAATGGAAAATGAAGACCTAACTCATATTTTCTTATTTTGTCCGTTTGTATGTTATTGTTGGATACGATTGGCTTCTTTTTTTACATTATCCTAGAAGATAAGGACTCAATCCAATACACTATAGGGTGGTGGCTAAATCAGTCCAAAAAAAGTGAGTTCAGAATTGCATGGTTGAACGGTTGCATTTTGATTTCATATTATATATGTATGGTGCAAAGTCAAAAATGCAACATTCCCCAGATTGTGTAATATTTCAAGTCTTCAAGGACATAAGGAAACAAACCTACTTTCTTATTGGCAAGCGAATGACCCAAGATATGCTCATAAAATCTCATTCTTTGGGTCTAAATTTTCAAAGTAGTAGCATCTTTACTCCCCCAAGAAGTTTTTTGGAACTCTCTTTCGCAAGGTTGGGTAAAGTTGACCATTGATGGCAGCTCGTTGGGCAATCCAAGAAGGGCAGTGCAGGAGGAGTTCTTAGAAACCATACGGCAAGGATGCTCTAGTCTTTTAAGATTTTTTTTTTTTTTTTGTGGGTGTTAAATCAAACTTTGAAGCAGAATTTGAAGCTCTATTACATGAGATAGAGTGGGCTTGAACTCTAAAATTTCCTCATCTTTGGGTGAAATGCGACTCTATTGTTATTATATTTTTGGTGCAACGGCAATGCATCCCATGGTGTGTTTTTCAAAGATGGAGAGGGCTTGAGGCATTCTTGCACTCATCTCAATGGAAAATCTCTCATTGCTATAGTTGGTTTCTTAGCTGGTTAAGCAGTAAGACTTGGAGTGTCTAATGTAAATTCACCTTGGTCACAGAATCAATGTTTAATTCACCTTGGTCACAGAATCAATGTTCAACTTGGTTGGTTAAGTAGTAATGTTTGGAGTGTCTAATGGAGTGGCACAGAATCAATGTTTGTTTTGAATTCTACTCTGATTGCTTCTATGTACAGGATCTGTGCTCAGGCCGTATTCTTCTCCAAGGCCCTCTTGAAGGCGGTGTGTATCGGCTTGATTCTGTGGGGTGTTCGTCTCCTCCAGGTATCGCTTTATCTGCTGTTAGACAGTCTTCTAATGTTTGGCATCTTAGACTTGGCCATGCTGCACCTGCTGTGGTTTCTAGAGTGGTTTCTCAGTTTCATTTACCTTGTGGTAGCTCTAAATTTGTTGGTGTTTGTTCTGCATGTCAACTTGCCAAGTCTCATAAATTGCCATTTGTATCCTGCATTTCTACTGCAACTGCTCCTCTCCAGCTTATATATTCTGATTTGTGGGGTCCGTCTGATGCAGTCTCTAAGGAAGGTCATCGTTACTACATCTCTTTTGTTGATGCTTTCTCCAGATACACATGGTTATATACTTTAGCACATAAATCAGCTGCTATCAAGGTTTTTTAGGATTTTAAAAACCTTGTGGAGAATCAATTTAATTCTACCATCAAATGTTTTCAATCTGATTGGGGTGGTGAATTCCAGAGTTTCTCCAAACTTTTGACCTCTTGTGGGATATCCCATAGACTTTCTTGCCCGCATACCTCCAAGCAAAATGGAGTGGTTGAACGGAGACATAGGCAAATTGTAGAAATTGGACTTTCTCTTCTTGCTGAGTCTAGTCTTCTGTTTTCTTTTTGGTGTGAAGCCTTTTATGCTGCTGTCTACATTATTAACAGACTTCCCTCTTTAGCTGTACAGTTTGATTCCCCCTATCATAAACTTTTTGGGCGTTGGCCAGACTATACATTTTTGAAGGTTTTTGGGTGCTGTTGTTACCCATTTCTTCGACCTTATAATGCTCATAAGATGGCTTACAGATCTGCAGCTTATATTTTTGTTGGTTACAGTCCTCATCATCATGGTTACAAGTGCTTTAATCCTGTCAATGGAAGGGTTATCATATCTAGACTTGTGATTTTTAATGAGTTTTTGTTTCCATATAAGGACAGGTCTTTTACTACAGCTCTGGCCTCTGGTGAATCTTCAGATCTCTTTTCTACAACAATTCGGGTGCTATGTACATTGCCTGGGGTTGGTCAAGGAGCTGCTACTTCTGGTCCCTCTAGTCTTTCTACAAATTCTGTTTTGCCTATAGTTGCTGATTTTTGTAATAATACTAATAATCACAGTACTCGTGTTGAGTCTGTTGGGCATGTACCTAAAAGGACTATTGGACTTTGCACTAATGGGTTTAATACTTCTGCTTCTAGTATGCAACACATTGATTCTGCTGAGGATGCTTGTGGATCCCTACCCTCTTCTATGCTATGTGATTTTTTGACCTTACATGAACATGGGCCTACTAATGCTGATGTTGCTAATGGTCCTCACAATGCTGTTGATGCTCATGGTCCTAATAATGTTGATGTTGCTATTGGGCCTACTAATGTTGTTGTTGGTCATGGGCCTCTTAATACTGATGTTGGTCATGGGCCTAATAATGCTGCTATTGGTCATGGGCCTAATAAAGATGTTATTGATGTTTATGATCATGGGCCTAATACTGTTACTGTTGGTCATGGGCCTTGTCTTCCTAGTCAACCTTCTTTGGTTAATGATAATAGTAGTGGGCCTTCACCTACCCTTCTCAATGAAGTTTGTCTTCTACCTCATGCACCTCTTCGGTCTCACTCCATGGTCACCCAATCCCAAGATGGGACTCGCATACCACGTGTCCCAAAGAGTTTTCATACGACACGCCACTCTCTCCCTCATGCTTTAGTTGCATCGATCACTACTGATATTGAGCCCACATGTTACTCTCACGCATCCAAGCATGAGGTTTGGTGCAAAGCAATGGATAACGAATTTAATGCTCTCATGTCAAATCAGACTTGGACTTTGACATCACTTCATGCGGATCGTCAACTTATAGGTTGCAAATGGCTATTCCGTATTAAGCGCCGCTCCGATGGGTCAATTGAATGTTATAAGGCACGGTTAGTAGCTAAGGGCTACACACAGGAGTATGGCCTGGATTATACTGAGACTTTTAGTCCAGTGGTCAAACCTACTACAATCTGCATTTTGTTATCTTTGGCGGTGTCCTCCACTTGGCCTATTCGCCAGCTTGATGTCAATAATGCTTTTCTTCATGGTCATTTGTCTCAAAGACATTTATATGCATCAACCTCCTGGCTATGTTGATTCTTGTTTTCCCACACATGTTTGTAAGCTTCAACGGTCTCTTTATGGCCTTAAGCAAGCTCCCCAGGCATGGTTTCAACGTCTCAGCTCGTTCTTACTAACCCTTGGTTTTCAGGGGTCTAAGACTGATTCTTCGTTATTTTACTGTCATCGTTCTCATGGGCCTCTCTATATGCTGATTTATGTTGATGACATCTTGATTACTGGGCCATCTGTTGTTGCCATAGATGACCTTATCCACTCTCTTAGCATGGAATTTGCTCTAAAGGATATTGGTCCTGCATGTTTCTTCTTAGGGGTTGAGCTTATCCCTCTTTCTACGGGTTTGGTGTTATCTCAGCAACGTTACATTTGTGGGCTTCTCCAATGGGCTGGTTTATCTGATGCAAAACCCATTATTACTTCAATTGTCCCCTCTCACCACTTATCAAGTACGGGAGGGAAATGTCTTTCTGACCCAACTTTGTATCGTAGTTTGGTTGGTGCTCTTCAGTATGTCACTATGACTCATCCAGAGATTGCCTTCACTGTCAATAAGCTTTGTCAGTTTCTTGCTTCTCCCACTGAGGATCATTGGGTGGCTTTGAAGCGGTTATTACGGTATCTCAAAGGTACTATCTTGTATGGTCTCCACATTACGCCTTCTACAGTCTATTCTTTGGCAGCTTTTTCTGATGCTGACTGGGCAGGCTGTCCTGATGATAGGAAGTCTCAAGGAGGGTTTCTTATTTTCTTTGGCAATAACCTGGTTTCTTGGCAGTCGCGCAAGCAGGCTACTGTGGCAAGATCTAGCACTGAAAGTGAGTATCGTGCCTTGGCTTTGGCTACTATTGAACTCACTTGGATTCAGTCATTACTTACTGAGTTGAGTATTCCTCAGTCTTCTCCACCTGTGTTATGGTGTGATAATATTGGTGCAACCTACTTATCTGCCAATCCTATGTTTCATGCTCGCACCAAGCATATTGAGGTGGATTTTCATTTTGTTAGAGACAAGGTTGCCAAGGGAGATCTCCAGGTTCGCTATATTTCTACTAATGATCAGTTGGCGGATATTCTTACCAAAGGACTCTCCTCCTCTCGCTTTCAACTTTTAAGATCCAAAGTCAAGCTTCATTTTGGCCCCTTGACTTTGCGGGAGGGTGTTAGAGACTAGTATTGTACTGTGTATTAGTTGTGTATTCTACACATATACCGTATCGTATATTGTACTTTATACTCATGATATATATATATATATACGTGTGTGTGTGTGTGTGTGTGTGTGTGTGTGTGTGTGTGTGTGTGTGTGTGTGTGTGTGTGTGTGTGTGTGTGTGTTGTACTCTCTTTGAGAGTCACATGAGTCATTCTTATTTCTAAATCTAACAGCCATGATTAAGAGTGAAATAGATTGGAATGCCTTGGGGGCTTGTTGATATCATTTAAAAAAATGAGTGTGCACTATCTTGAGGTTCCTGTGAGATTGGGCGTATTGGGGGCAACTACTGTTGTAGGATTGAGTATTTGAGGTTCTTCCCGACCAGTGTATGATTGTATGATAGTAAATTTTTCGTTTTAAATATCAAATGACCTTTTACTGAAAAAAACATCATGCATAATGAATATTGATCTTTGGGTTCGAAGGGCATGCTTTCAAAGAAAGACAATACATCATCTCTACCTTGGAATATCATATCAAGAATACAAGATTAAAGTGTTTTGCTTGTGAGAGACGTAAAGGCAGGAATAAACTTAGCAAGAGACCTATTAAAATATTGATGTCTTTATTATTTAGATAAAACTTCCACACAACATAAAAGGAGTTACAGAATGATGATGAAGGTGATCGAACCCTTCAACACCTTCATCATCCGTTTATTGATACTATTACTAGTACTTCCCCATTGAGCAAAGCAACAGTTAAGGCCGTTGCATGAAAGAAGCATGTTTATTTCATCCTCTTCAAGGTGAAGGCAAATGGAACTTGCGATCTCATTGATCATATTACCCTGCAAAGAAACAGAAAAAGCACCATAGAAAAGACATTAACAAATTATCAAATAGAGGGTCTCTCATGTTGCCAGTGCAAGAAGGAATCTACATATCATATCCACAACAGTTTAAGAATAATTAAATGAGTTCTGCTAGATCACGTGCAAAACGCTGCAATCATGTCTAGATACAAAAGTCTCTTTAGATGTAGAACGCGATCTAGACTCAAGAATAATCACACATTGGTCAATGTGTAAGATATCTCACAACCATGTCTACACACAAAAACCACCTTATATGTCTCAAAATTCACACTTCATCTCATGTAGAAGTGTAAGTTCTGAAGGATCCAAGGTGTTTTGTGTGTTGAACTGACCTGCACCTGGTACTGCGTAGCATTCTATACCAGAGGGGAAAAAAAGGAGGAATATTTTGTTTATCTGAGAAAAAGATAAATGGTGTATTTATGTTGGCAACATACTTGGAGCAGTCAGTGGACATGCTGATCTTGAAAGGGAAATTAACCCCACATTTGCCAGGAAGAGCAGTAGCTAGATCATTTTTAATCCCGGGCACCTTCGAAGCTATCATCTTCAGGCAATTGCACGCAGTCCGGCGGTCTGGTTTGGTCTTCACTGCAGCACTCAGAGACCTCACACTGTTGCAACAAGCAGCAGGCAAAGCTCCACCTTTCAACAGATAGCTAAGGCATGGTGTTGCTAAGGTTGTGACCTGATTGCATGATATAGCCGCTTCTACTTGTGGTGGTGCCACCGTCGCAAACACGAAGACCACAAGTACCACCACTACAAAAAACGGCTTCAGAGCTATTGAACTCGCCATGGCTAAAACTGAAAAACTCTAGCTCTGGACTAGTGCTAATGTAAGTGACCAGTACAAGCTATGTGCCTTGGCTTTCTGGTGCCTCTAATAAATATATACAGAACCAGTACAGTACAAGCTATGCCCCTTGGCTTTCGGAATCTGGGTCATCACCCCCGACGAGGAGCACAGATTGCTCCCCGACGGTTTTTTCACCACAAAAAATGGTGGCCCCACCCTGAAAATTTAAAAAATATAAATAAATCCCATAACCACCCCTGGTCTCCCTATTTTTTGTGGTGGTAAGCCGTCGGGGAGCAACAGGGTCGCTGATCCAGATTCGCTTTCTTGTGCCTCTAATAAATGTATACAGAAACGCATGTACAAAAAGTACAAATCGGGTGAGTATGTTTGGTTTCTGTCTGCAGTTACTCATTAAATGCTGCATGAGTGAGTATGTGGATTAGTATCCTGTTTGATATTTAAATACATTTGTTTTATTTCATAATAAAATAAAATAAAATGAAAAATGTGAGAATTAGTATAACTCTCTTATTCTTAAAAAAAGAAGAAAGAAGGAGGGAAATATCACTCGCTTACTTATGTTAACCTTACTTTTATTAAAACACTTCATTCTTTTTTTTTTCTTTCCCAACGCCTTCTTGTATGCCTAACTGTTTACTTTCTACGGGTTTTATCAATTGTGAGTCTGTGACCTTACCAGAGATGAGACCGAAACTCTGGTTGCAGTCGAAATCTCATTAATGGTAATCAGGTCTATCACTGGGCCATGCATGTACAATATAATTCAAGGGAAGAATATGAGTTCTCAACCTCAGTGTGGGTATCTGTCCCTGTATGCACGGTACACATAGAAGAGACAGCTCGAGGACGAGTAAGAGAGAGAAACATATACAGGGTTTAGAGTGGTTTAGGTGATTAATGACACCTACGTCCACTATAGTGTACGCTTCCTTAATTTATTAGGGTTACATGAGTGTGAGTAGGACTCTTGTGTGAAGTTACAAGTAGATGAGTTTGGGTGAGACTCTTGTGTAGGATGGTTACAAGTAGTTGGATTAGGGTTGATGAGTTTGAGGAACTAGGTTTACTCTCCAGCTCTCTCTTGGAAACACTGGCCGAACTAGGTTGAGTAACCTTCGCTCTTCCTTCTATCACGTGTGGGAGTTTACTAACCCTACATGATGCATCTGTCTACGTTGGTATTGTAGTAATGAAACCAAAATAACCGAATATGTGTATTTGTGCATGGCTTTATATGTAACTTGTATTTGTACATGGCTTTATATAGAATTTACAAGAGATTCTTGCTATGCTATGACTCTTGAAAACGTTGCTGCCTAGGATAAGAGTGAGTGATGGTGAGAGAGTCCAACAATCATAGAACTTAATTTCGCCGAATTTTGGCGAAATTTTGCCAAAATTCAGTGGTTTCGCCCCCTGGCGAAACGATACTAGGGGGTGAAACGATATTTTCAATATATCGCCGAACCGGCAAAATATCGGTATTTCTCGCCATTTTCCATGTTTTTTAATTTGTGGTTGAGTGCTATTTGAAATTTGAGCCACACGTGGCTGTTGTTAAACCACAGAATTATAAAAAACAAAAAAAACAAAACATAAACATAAGTATATTGATTTGACAAGTTCAATATTTTATTATTTTTTTAAATTTTCAATCGATGTTTTGCAGTTTGCAAGTACATGATGTGACTCATTGAAGTATTTTTTTATTTTTTCAAAATTTGTATTAATGATTTGCAGAGAAAAAAGTCAAACTAATATTATTTTATGTTTTTAAAATTTTACATAGAGATTGACGTTGACGTGTGGGTGTGTATTATATATATAATATATAATAAAAGAATTTTTTCTGGCGAATTTCGGCAAAATATCGCCGAAATTCGCTAGTTTCGCCCGGTTCGCCGCCCAACGAACAGGGCGAAACGAACGAAAGTTCGTTCGTTGCCAACAATTGTGTTGTTTTACATGTGTTGGGACTCTTAGCTTGAGTTTCAAATTTGAATTGATTTGATTGTCTATCTCCCCACATGATCGAAATTGTGAAATCCCGCACCAACCTTAACCCGAAAATCTATATTGTAGGTCCAAAGACCCGAATTGAAGGTAGAAGACAGTTGTGGACCATCTCAGTTGAATCCATTGAATTTGACCCAGAGCCAATGAAGATTGATGAAGGAGTTTCTTCTACAAAAACCTTGACTGACTTTGAGAAGAAGTTTGCAGCTTGTAGGTGTTGAGCTTGTACGAAGGACTTGAGTTCTAGTTTGACACTTTTTGAAAGGTCCTACAATGGTAGATAAGACCCTTTAATAAGTTGGAAAAGAACCCAGTGGAGCTTGTGGCTTTTGGAGACCAAAACCTGATTTTTGGACCTTACTATGATGTTTGGTCGCTTAGCCTTGGTCACTTAAAGCGAACAACCCTCCCATGGGCAGTTTGGTCACTCCTTGGAATTTTGGGATTTTGAAGCCCTATATATTCCAATTTCGTTCTAATTCGTCTCATAATGTTATAAAGCAGTCAGAGAACGTGGGAAGCACCTCTTAGCACTCTCATCGAAGCCAAGGAAGATCATCAAGCATTCGATAAAGTTTCTTCCATCGAATCTTCTTCTTCAAGGTTAGTGATCACTCTCACTCTCTTTAGATCTACTCTCTCCTTTGTTTTTATCCACCTTTGTGATTATGAGGAAGATCTCATGCCATTGCTATGACCTATCCTTCAATCTTCATAGTCTTAGAGTGAATCCCCAATCACTCTATTCCTTTTGTGAACTACATAGAATGATTTCGAAAAGAAATTTAGTGTAATCTTCATGAATGTATATTCATTCGAAGGATTTGATCTCTATTTCATGATTGATCTATTCTTAGGATAAATTTTTGACCATGATCTATTGTTCCCTCTTTCCTAGAGTGAATTCCCATCCACTCTAGTCCTTCCGTGAAATCCATGGACTGATATAGGTAAAAATCTAATTTTATGATTCAATCGAATTTCTTTTTCGTTGACCATATTAGATGTTTAGACCTTGCTAGATAGTCTTCTTTTAATGTTATCAACCTTCCCTTTTAATTTCGGAGTGTTTCGAATCTCGGACGATGAGTATTCGACCAAAACTAGGGTTTGTGTCCGTATAGCACAGCCTTGGTCGCTTTAAGCAACCAAGCATGATAGTGACAGCAAACTGTTTTGGTCAAGTTCATCTCCAATCCTTGGGGGTTTGTTCCTAATACTTAATCTATGTTTGTTTAGGGTTTCTTTGGTAACTTTGAACCTATCCTTTAATCTTTCTCCGAAGTTTTCGAATCAGGTTAAGGTAAGGACGTTCGCTTGCAAATAACCTAGTTTACATTCTCACTTATGTTGGAATTGATATGCATGATCTTACTACTGTTTTTTGAACTTGTTTATAATTGAAACACTACTGTAACTCTGTAACTACAATTGGATATTACTTATGCAAATTGCTTATCCATTCTGAATATGAATGATTAGATATTACTTATGTGCATTGCTTATCTATTATGAATATGAATGATTGGATTTTGATGTGATTGCCTAAGTTGTTACCAGGGAATGGTGAATGCCCTTTTGGCTTTTCTGTCTTTGGACACCAATGGAGGTGGTATGGGACGCTTTCCTATGGTGCCCCTTGGCGCTTTCCCTGATCACTGGTTGACAAACTTAGCGCATGTCTAGCAATGTTTGGCTAGGAAAACCCTATTATATCTAACTCTATCGGAGGGGAATTGAGACCAAGTGACCCATGGTAGCAATGGGGATTTGTGGACGCTCAAAACTGGTAACCAACCCCATGAGAGGACACAAATCACATTGTTGGAGCCATTCATTGTTAGGGTTGCACTTAATAGACTTGGGCTCATGGGCACTTAAGACTATTAACCAACTCGTGAGAGAACATAAGAGCATCCCGTTTATTATTTGTGGATGACCAATAGGGTTAAGAGTCCATAGTCCGAGTAGATCGAAGCCATAGGATACGATGACTCTAGGGGAAAAGGTACTAGAACGGACTGCTTAGGCATGGAAAGGAGGTTACGATCTGGAACAGATTGTCTAGTGCACGTAAGCGAAGTAGTATCCGACCCTAAGTTGATATAACTCAGTAGACAACTTGCATTGGGCTAGGTTTAAACCTTGACATGCGCCAATACTCATGCCAATGGTGGTGAGCGATAATGTTGACCTAAACCCCAGCCAAGGAAAGTTCGAGAGGGATGCCCTGACCTTAATTACCACAGAGAACCCAAGATACCGAGATGGTTGAGGGAAGAGTGATTAAACTACCCAAAGGAGTATGGTGTTCTATCTTAAAGCATGTTTGCTACTAGAGACTGGCATGTGAGTTAGTAGCATATTTGCATTATGTTTCATATCATATTGCATCTTGATTGTTCTGAATCATTGTAAGTGTTATTTGTGAATGAACTATGATGGGTGTCGAATCCACCAAAGATAATCTTTCTCTCAACTGAATTTGTATTAGTAATGAGTTGGGTTGAATCCACAAACACTGGTGAATATTTATTCCTTGATAAAAATTGGGGGGGTTTTGAATAAACAAACTAAATAAAAATAAACGAATGCAGTAGTTAACAAGAAAATCAGAATAATAAAAACTTTCAATCCAGATTTAATTTCAGTATTGATTCTCTCAATTGATCATTGACAAAAATAAAAACTTTAATTTCGGGTAGATTGGTTATGGTCATTGAGGATCAGTCCTCTAACAACCAATCTTTACCTACTTTAATAAACATAACCTTCAGATCTGTCTTTTGAGTTATTCACTAATTAATAAACATAACCTTCGGATCTGTCCTTTGAGTTATATCTATTAATCGCATAAAAAATTGAAAAACTCAATCCCTAGTCAATAAACCCGGAAAAGCCTTGTTTATTTAAACTATGATATACATTCTCATAGCAAACTCTCTAGGGCATTGATTACCCATTCGAGGATGTTATTTGTCACTTTTATAAGAATAGTAAATAATTATTTTAATCGACTAAGTATTGTATTAATCCTAAAACAACATGCCTCTTGTCTAAGGATTAATACAATAACATAATAAACATGAAAAACGCATAAATACCTGAGAATTATTGAAAACTAATAATCCAAAGTCTCACAATTGGCTAAAATCAAACTTCCATTAATCTTGATCGAAAGATGGAATTAGCTAGACATGGAAAAAAAAAATAAAGAAATGAAAATAGAAAACATTGTGCCGTTCTTTCTCAGAACAGTAGCTTCACTACAAGAAAAAGTGGCAATTACCACAGACCTTTTGCCACGGAAAAAAGTTTCCATGGCAAAAGGTAGTGTAAATAGTTATGAAACTAGAATTACCATCCTACCGTGATAATAGATTGATTAAATGCTACGGTAATTACCATAGCAAATAGTCAACTTCAAAGTCCTGTTCCGTTGGTAGAATACTTAAACCATTTGCCACAGTACTAAATTACCGTGGCAAATAAATTACCAACCCATTGGTTATAGTGCTTAGAGTATTTGCTTTTTTGCGGGTATGAATACTTAGACCATTTGCCACGGTATAAAATTACCGTGGCAAATAGATTCACAAAATCGGCATTTCAATATATAGACTATTTGCCATGGTAGTATGTTATCGTGGCAAATAGAAAATGGCAAATAAAGTTCTTCTTTGCATCTGGCTCCCCTGTGGTTTTGAGAAATGATAAAATAAGGACATATCATAATTTTGATGACCAAAATGCCCTTATTGTGCAACGGTCAAGATTGTATCTATATATGCCATTTCAATCTAATGGCTCACTTTAAAAAGACAAATTTTAATTACAAGTATAATCTTTTCAATTTATATTCAAGGGTTTTAAGATTTCAAATTTACAAAATTATGCCCGAAATATCAAGCGCTAAACTAACCGTAGACAGCTTACCAGTTGGTGCCGAAGCTACCTTCGATATGATCTCCATGGATCAAATACAGTATCTCAAGATAGCCTATGACCTCTTGAAACCACAACTCAAGCAGTTTTTCTCCCAAGATACCCCAATTGGATCGTTCAAGATTTTTTTCCTGGATCGTTCAAGATTTTTTTCCCCGTTGGATGTCCGTAACTGGACCGGTCGCTTAAATCAATCGACCGCCAGTAGCGACCGCCCCAAAATACGCGCGACAACAACGTTTCAAATACGGTTTTTGGGTCTCATTTCATTTCTACACTTCTCAAAACACATTTTGGGCTCTGGGGATTTCGTGCAAAGGGTTAGGAAAGTATTTTGGAGACTCCGTTGGCTTCGGATCTACTTCCCACGCGATGCATACACGCTACACAGGTAATCATCTCATGAAACCCTTCATTTCTATGGTTTGCATGATAGATGAACTACAATGTGTAACTATTTCTAGGTTTTCTTTTGTGCAAAAATGTTTCTTTTACATCTCATAACATGTCTAGGCATAGATCTACTGTTCACTATGCATTTTTACACAAATAGGTAATTATTAGACATCTCATGGCTTCTCATTTTGCATCTTTTTCGCCTAAAAACAGATTTTCTCACTAGATGGCTGCCCGCGGAGGTAGGAGAGTACCCATTCGCGGCCGAGGTCGTGGTCGAGGTAGAGGTGACGCACATGACCCAGTCCATCCAGACTACTTTAGATCACTGGAAGCACAGGAACTATACTTTGGCCACTTCAGTCATCGTACGATCGAGTATGGTCGACCAAGGTAGTGACTTCGGGAGGTAGCACGATTCTAGATCGAGAGTAGATTTGCGACTGTGGGTTGGAGAAGTACTTTGTTTTTGAACGAGGATGCCTATCCCAAGCTAGTCAGGTTATTCTACAACAACCTGACCTTCCACAGAGAGATGGATGGAGAGCACGACACTAGGCTAGTGATAGAGAGCCGGGTGAAGACTACAGACATACGCTTCACCACAGAGGAGCTGGCTCACATCCTAGACGTGCCATACGTCCACGGCGACAGGAGATGGTTCGAGCCGGGGGCTGAGTCAGACGATGCCATTCACTGGGAGGAGAGAGCTCTCGTCTTCTCGAGCATTTGCCCACAGGAGTGCAACGGGGTAGAGTCGGTGACCGAGCTGTATCCCTCATGCGGGATCATCTCCGGGGATCATAGCACGGGACTTGCTGCCTAAGGCAGGTCATCAGAGTGAGATTTCACTCATGCAGGCTATGATGACCTTTTCAGTGTACACCCGCTACCAGATAGACTTGGCTTACATAATCCAAAATGCCATGATCTACCGAGTGACACATCCGGGGGGAGCAAACCTTGGATACGGGCGACTTCTGACACGGATCTTTGAGCACTTCGGGGTCGACTTCGAGGGAGAGGAGGCTGTCCCGGTTGGGCATGGCGGTGCGATAGGACACAGATTGGTCGCTCGGATGCACTTAACGGGCGGACCAAACTCACCAGAGATGCCAGCCGAGCAGGAGGACATGGATGTAGAGACTGATGATGAGGATCATGCAGACTCGCCACCACCTTCCCAGTTCGAGACAGGAGGCACATCCTGGACTCAGGATACTTCGGAGGACGCACCACCTTGGGCTAGGGGTCTGTTCACTCTGATGGACTAGTTCGAGCAGGGGCAGGTAGAGATGAGGGGCCAGATAGCAGAGTGCCTTGACATACTCCGCCAGATGAGACTA
Organism: Hakea prostrata; assembly: GCF_041222555.1. Lineage (NCBI taxonomy): Eukaryota > Viridiplantae > Streptophyta > Magnoliopsida > Proteales > Proteaceae > Hakea > Hakea prostrata. Next base: position 185,636 of record NW_028291188.1, on the reverse strand, counting down.
GCTCCACCACCACCACCACAGCAGTAGATAGGTTTAGGTTTTGATTCACTTTGATTTAGTACTGACCTTAGGGTTTAGATATGTTTATTGTAGTTTTTATTCAGCACATGTTCATTCCCTAACATTTTGTAAAGCGTAGAGTACGCTCCAAGTTATATAAAGCTTTATCTTATTAATGAAATACAGTTATGTTTATTGCACTTGTATTATTGTCTCTTATGCATTTTCTTGATAATTACAATGTGAGAATGTATTTCACTTGACTTATTGTAAGTTATTCAAAATAAGATCCACTTATTTTCTCAGTTTGTTTCTAACGAAAGATGTTCTATTACTAACTCTAATTCTTTTGAGTCACTTCTGGATCTATTACTCAGATTGCTCATCTAACACTTGTATTAATTATTATTGACTTCGTAAAACCATGGCTCTGATACCACTCTGTCACACCCCACCCATCGGTCTAGGTTACCCGCCCGACAACCCGTGGGTGCGATCCGTCACAAGATCCAAGGTTTTAGTCTATCAACAATATTTAAGACAATATAGATAATCAAGAGCAAAGAATATTCAATAATTGAATTAAATGAATTACAGGAGTCCAAAATACTCCAATATCAAAGGAAAGAAATAAAGAATAAAGGATAAAACAAAAATGAGGGCAGCGGAATAATTCAAAAGTATTTATATCAGTTTCTTTCCAGTTTGTTTTTCTAAGTCAATGAACTTAGACTCCAGTTTAATAAGGTGAGGGGTCCTCCAGTTCTTCTCCAGTCTCTGTGCGAACTGCCTGACCACCTTTCGCCTCTGACCATCAACCGGTGCGATAAGCGCACTCCATGCACCCGCAGGAACTCCCGCACATGCTATTTCCATCTCCCACTAGCGGCGCCACATCTTCTTCAAACGGGATGGTTCCTTCATAGGAAACCAGCCCATCTTCAGATATAAATCCTTTTTCTGTATAGGCTAAAAACATACAAAGAATAAAGGAATGAGTTCTAAAGAACTCAGTAAGAAACAATCATATATCTCATCCATCATCCAAAAATGCCATGATACAACAGTAATATGAATGAATGCAAAATATGAATGATGCTATGATTTCTAACTATGCAAGTCTCTAACAGTTGACATGCTTTAAGAATAAACACCAGCCCTCCTCTGGGTAAGTCTCATCACTCTGATCCGGCAATGACTGGTTACCTCTGTAGGGATCCAGGGAAAAAGGGAAAGTCCACACCTGGCTCACAAACCATGGTTAGGGGTTAAGTCCACACTCTCTCACCTCGACCATTGGTAATGAGTACTGGCGCATGTCGGGGTTTCTAATCCAATGCAAGGTCATAATGGTTACATGTCTACATGAAATCCAGATACATCCCCTATGGCACCAACCAACTCGGTTCAGTATCCTTCGCAACCTAGGAGTAAGAATCCTCACGGACTGGCTACCTCTGTTGGACTCTACTCCTTAACCCTATGGTCATCCACATATTATTGGGGCGGATGCTCTCATGATTCCTCACGACACCCGGTCCGGTCCTTGGACATCCATGAGCCCAACCCTAACATATGCAACCCTACCATTTCATGACCAACAGTGCACCACCAAGTCACATCACTGTCATCACGGGTCACTCGGTTTCAATCCCCCTACCGAAAGGGTAGTAGCATGTGGGGTACCTAGCCATGCAATCTAGACTCATCCTAATAATGTCATCAATTAATCATGATAGTGCTGAAGGTATCAGCAGGCATGTGTCCCATTCCACAGCCTTCTGATATCATCAGCCAAGATATCCCAAAAGGAACACCCCAACTATCATAACCATATACCAATTACCATAATTATATAACATTCACAATTCACCAGGTAATTATGAAATCAAGGCAAACAGCAGTAGTATATTAGAATTAAATACAACTACAGCAGCATATAACAATAGAAATTAAGGCTAACAACTATCAGATTAACATGTTCAAGTATATGTAGATAGATAAGATAGACTGTCCTTACTTGCATATAACTGAAACGTCCGTAAAATGGAATCCAGTAACTATTAGTAGACTTTTCTTTTAAACACTAATCACCTAAACACAGGGTTATTAGAATATATAAGTCACATGAATCAATTTGAATCAGAACCGAAATCCAATTGGTCACTGTTTACCAGCCGGTCGCTTGTGCCGGTCGCTTAGGTTAAGCGACCGCCACTAGTGACCGCCCCAAAAACAATGAGTTTCAATCCGAAACTCAGGCTTCTGATTACTCAATTTCAATCCGGATTTCGAGTAATCTTGACCTAAGTCTCGAATTAAACACTCCCTAAGCCAAAAGGGCGACAGAAAATTAACCATTACCATCAATAGATTACCCATAACCCTCCCCTTGATTGGATTAACCATCTCACGGAAGCAGGGTTCCATTTACGGTTATTCCATCTCAAGTAGATAAAAAAAAGAGAGTTAAAATATCCAAGGGGGTAATCACAAAGACGAGGGAAAAAGGGTAAAACCAATCTAACGGAAAAAAAGAGAGTAAAGAACGAAGGGTTAGTTCAATACCTTACGCCAGAGAGCCAGAGAAGAAAAGAACTGATCTTCCAAGTCACTGTCAGTACTCCAGAGACTCTTTCGGATCTTCCCCGCAGCCGTCTTACCTCCCAAATAAGCAACCACGAATAAAGTATTCGTTAATTAGACGGAGGTTGCCTTTTATAGAAGTCAGGGGGCAAAATAGGGCAAAATCCTCGAAAACAAATCGGGCGGTCGCTTGGGCCGGTCGCTTAGGTTGAGCGACCGCCACTAGTAACCGCCCCCATGTAATTTGCCATACAAGGGTGCTTTTACTAGGGGTTTGATACCCAAGGCCAACCTAGCCCTAAATAAGAGATGGGGGAGATCTTACCTTCATTCCGGACATCTCTGAACAACACCTGACTCCCAGAATTCCCAGCTCCAGCCAAGGCAGCTCTTCCAGAAAAAGGATCCCGATCCATGGGTCCTGGGTATGGATCATGGGCTTCAATCCGGATACTCCACAAGTTCACCCGACTAGACCTTCGGGTTCTCGGACTTGGAATACGGATCTCGGGTTAGAAATATGGGGGGTATTACACATTCAATATCACCCTGGTAAGGTGAATGTGGTTGCTGATGCTCTTAACAGGAAAAGTAAAAGAAAAGAATTTGATTTGAATGCTTTGAGTCAACCATTGTTGTGTTCAATTTTGAATTTTGGTTTAGAAGTTGTCCTTGAAGGTGTTTATTTTGTTCTTTCTGCTATGTCGGCAAGATCCACCCTTAGAGACAGAATTGCTGCTCTGCAAGCTTCTGATCAGGAATTGAAAGAGAAGATTGAGAAGATTTTTTCGAATCCTGATTCAAGTCCTGACTTTAGTATATCTATGGATGGTGCCCTACTGTTTAAAGGTAGACTTTGTGTGCCTTCGGATGTTGAAATCAAGAAGGAGATTTTGATGGAAGCACACCAATCTATTTTTACAATACACCCTGGAAGCACCAAGATGTACAAAGACTTAAGAGAACATTTTTGGTGGATTGGTTTGAAGGTAAATGTAGAAGATTTTGTGGCCAAGTGTGAGACTTGCCAGCGTGTGAAACAGTTCGTGAACCCCCATCTGGATTACTGCTACCCCTTCCTATTCCTAGTTGGAAGTGGGAAGATATCTCTATGGACTTCATGACTAGCTTGCCTCGGACAAGTAAAGGCAATGACACTGTATGGGTAATTGTTGATAGGTTGACCAAATTTGCCTATTTTATTCCTATGAAGATCACTCATACTTTGGATAAGCTAGCTAGGCATTATGTGGACAATGTAGTTCGTCTGCACGGAGTGCCAGTGAGTATTGTTTCTGACCATGATCCTAGGTTCACCTCAAGGTTTTGGAACAGTTTGCAAAAGGCCTTGGGAACCCAATTGAATTTGAGTACTGCTCACCACCCATAGTCTGATGGACAATCTGAGCGGACAATTCAGATTTTGGAAGATATGCTCAGATCTTGTGTTGTTGATATGGGTGGCAATTGGGATGAACACTTAGCTTTGGCTGAGTTTGCCTATAACAACAGTTATCAAGTAACAATAGGCATGGCTCCATTTAAGGCTTTGGTCCGGAAATGATTGAAGCTACAAGCGTGATGGTTGATATGATTTGAGAAAGGATTAAGTCTGCTCAGCTAAGATAGAAATCTTATGCTAATAAGAGAAGGACCGATTTGGAATTTCAAGTTGAGGAGAAAGTTTTCTTAAAGGTTTCACCTATGAAAGGTGTGATGAGATTCAATGTTAAGGGAAAGCTTAGCCCTCATTTCATCGGACCTTTCAAGATTCTTGAAAAGGTTGGACCTGTCGCATATCGTTTGGCCTTGCCTCCATCTCTTGCTGGAGTTCATAATGTGTTTCATGTTTCGATGCTTCGGTAGTACATAGAGAATCCAGAACACATACTACAGCAAGCAACCGAAGGACTTAGTGCTGATCTTACGTATGATGAAGAGCCAGCCGAAATCCTAGATAAGAAGGACAAACAATTGCGGAATCGCACCATTCCTTTGGTGAAGATTCGGTGGAAGAACCATACCCCTGAAGAAGCTTCTTGGGAGAAGGAAGAAGACATGAAGGAGAAGTTTCCTCATCTTTTTGTAAGTACAGGTACACTTTCAATTTCGAGGACGAAATTTCTTTTAAGGGGGGGGGGGAATGTCAAATCCAGCCCTATCCTAACCCTGACCTTGACCCAGAAACCCAGTTGTTTGTAGGTCCGAAGATCCGGAGTAAAGGAAGTAGCTAACTATGGGCCATCTCATTGGAAGACATGGTGTTTGACCCAGAACCCATGGAAGTTGATGATGGAGTTCCATACTTGGAAGTCTGTGATGATCTGGAAAGGAAGTTGTAGCTCGATGAAGGTGAGTCAAGTTGATGGACTTAAAGTATAGTTGTACATGATTCGAAGGCATTTTTCTATACTAGGTAAGTTATATGTTGTGCTGGGAGAAACCCATGAGGTTTGGACTTGAGTTGGGCCTCCAATTCCCTGTCTGGGCCTTGCTGACCAGCTTGGTTCACTAATTGGTCGATTGGGCCAATCGACCAAGCAATTGACCAACAGGTCTAGTAATCCGAGAAAATCCTCTGTTTAGGGTTTTTCACTTTCTATTTAAGTAAACTTCATGTTTCATAGTATCCTCTGCCTCCAAAACTCTCAGAGAACGTGGGAATACTCTTTCAAAGCTCTCTTTAGTGATTTCGAAGGATCATTGCGAGATCTGAAGCTTCTCATCTCCAATCTGTCAATCCAAGGTTAGTGATCTCTTCGGTGTTGTGATTTATTCTTCCATGATCTTATTCTTGATTGAGACTATGAAGAAGATGCTGCATCCTTGCAACCATCCCTTCCATAATCTCCTTCCATTCTTTAGGGCTTATGATCATCATAGTGACCTTAACCCTAACCCTGGTAAATTCTTCCTAAAACCCTAATTCTTCTTTTGGATCTAATTTCTTAACATGATTGGATCTAATTTTCATGATGGAATTGTGAATGACTTCTAATTATTTCCTACTAGGACGAGTCTAATCATCTCTAGTCTTTCCCATGGATTCATAGTATATTTTCATCGAAAACTAGGGTTTTCACCAAATTGAGGAATCATGATTTCAAATTGGAAGGTAGTGTTTTTAATCATTGTTAATGCCTAATCTATACTCCTTTAGTGCTAGAATATTCTTCTAAAGGTTTCCTCCAAGTTTCGTAGAGTTTCGAATATTGTAGATTGAGTTTAGGATCAAAATCCATGTTTTTGCTTCGTCCTAACTTAGTTGGTCGACTGGATCAGTAGACCAACCAATCGACCAAGCAAGTCAGTAGCTCTGTTTTCGCTCAATTTGATTCGTTGCTCTCCAATCTTGTAGGCTCTTTTTAATTTTTTTTTTTTTGTTGCTTTTTTTTTCGGCCGGCGCCCACCCCGAGTTTTTCCCACCGAACTCCTCAGATCTGATTCGATCTGGTTTGCTCTTCGATCTATCAACCTCTCACTCCTGAAAGAAACAGAATACCAGTAAGAAACGGAGCCGATCGTCTTGATCGGCGTCTTGTCTCCGACGATCTAGTCAATATGGTGTCCATGGTGTTTCAGAACTCTCTGGAGCTTCTAAAATGCTAGTAATGAAGTTTAATCAGAGTGAGCTTAGAGTTTTGGTTGATTCTAGAGACTTACCTTCTTTCGGATCTTCCCTCGTTTTTATACTAGCTTTCCCGCTTATAATACTCTTTCAATCATGGCCATCAGATCACTGCTCCCCTTTGGACGTCTTCGATCATCTTACCTTTATCTCTCAATTGAACCTTGCTGAGGTTGGTTTGACCGGTATGAACCGGCAATGGATATATTAGTTACAACATAAGCCCCCAAGCCTGCTAATCAGGTTGAACCTAAATGAGACTCTGATCAGCAGTTTTATCCTTTTCATCAAAATCATATAATATTCCTTGTCCAGCTATTACGCCTTTTCCCCAGGTAATCCTCGATTTCTTCAAAACCTTGATGGCGAGTCATCATATCATCATTATCTTGAAAATCGATTTACGACCATGCCCCTTATGAAATTATGTCCTTTGTTTTGGTTGGAGTCATATTACTGTATTCAGCCCCCAAATTATCTTAAAACCAGCCGCAATCACTTTCCTGTCAGACTTTTTATGAATTTTAAAATATAACTTTCCAGCTTCCTTAACGTTACCGCCGCTTGATCACTAATTTCGTCTTTTTCCCGTGCATTACCATCATATTGTTCCCTTACCTTTTCACACATCATCCTCATTCTTTTCAACTGTTGTTTTCATACGTTCGCCGATTGATCCCACGCGTCGGTTACGAAAGGTAATGACCATTGATTTTGGACCATCGTGCATTTCCCCCTCCTTTCAAGAAATCTTCTCTCATTCTTTATATATATCTGTCACCTGTTCCTTTCCGTACTCTGCTCTTCTTCTTCGTGAACATCGAACATACCTATCTGCCATTTTCTTTATCACTCCTTTTCAGATTTTACCTTTCCAGTTTTCTTCTTTTCCTTTCTTGTCTCCGCCATGGATCCTGCTTCCAATCCTTCAATACCCAGTACCTCTGCTCAACCTGATATACCTCCAAGCAATGAGCAAATGAAAGACGTGTCTAGTGCTTCCTCCTCTCAGCATAATCCTTCAGACTGGAAACCTGTTCCATATGCTCACGATGAAGCCATTCTTATTTATACTCCTGTCAATATGTCCAGAGAAAAAATGGACCCAAAGCATGCTGGTCCCGAGTGGTATCCCACCAAAATAAAGAAGTCCCATCTGGATTCTTATTTGGAAAGTTACCATTTTCCTTCCGATGCTAGAATATGGGTTCCTGACTCCTCCGACCGTCCCTACTTAGTTGACCCAGGTGTTATTACCATTTACCTTGATCATCTTGATTCAGGTTTTAGAATCCCCCTGATTCCCATAGTTCAATCTTTATTGGACTATTATCATGTCTGCCCTTCTCAACTTACTCCAAATAGTTGGAGATTAGTTTACTGTTTTTTTGTGTTTATTCTCCAGATGAATCGTATCCCATCTGTTGACCTTTTCAGAAATTATTACACCTTGAAAGTATCCCGCGAACGCGGATACCTTCATTTTTCTAGAAGAACTTGCATTGTGAGTGAACTAGGAAGAGAATCCAAAATTTTCATTGATTCTTCCATTCCTCATGACAACAAGCAATGGCGGGAAAAGTACTTCTTCTGTGCCATTCCAAATCCAAACTTTCGGTCTCGATGGTGTTTACATTCCTTGGAATCCTTATCTCCTCTGAAAGTGCATCCTGAACTTACTGAATATGACCGAATAACCTGGAGTATGATTCCCACTGGAACTCCAATAGATGCAGCCAAGTTGAAAACAGATGCAGGTCTCATTAGTCACGGCCTTTTTCCAGGTAAAGATAATAACAACTGTATACCTTTCTTTCTTTTTCCCCTTATTTTCGCTCTTTTTGTAATCCTTACTCATTATCATATACTTTTATCCTCAGAAGTAATTGCTCGTTCGGTCCCTAGTGTTGCTGATCTCCGAAGAATTGTTTGCGGAAGGAGAAAGATCCGATTCTAGGGTTACCAAACCCTCCAAGAAAAGGAAACACACTGCGTGTCATCCTTCAAAAAGAAAAACTGTTGAAAAAGATTCCCCTGATCAAGAGAAAACCATCCCGGCTCCAGAAGATGCCATCAGAGAAGATACCGATGTGCAAATTGTGAAAACTGTTGCAAGTAAGACCCCTGGTCCCAAGACGAGGACCTCCAGAACCTCCAATACACTGAGATGCAGACTTAGGTCCACAAGTCCAGTTTCTGACCAGGGCTCGTCTGGCTCAAAGAAGAAGAAGAGAAGAAAAGAATTTTATACTGCTCCCACAGAAGTTCCCACTGTTGAAGATAATCCACATGAAGAGATTCCTATTGCCACCGAGGCTGATGTTGAGGAAAATAGAGAAAATTTACTGTCACACACATCAGCCGATTTACCTCACGATACTTCCATCTTCCCAGAAAAGATGGTTGAGGATGAAGATCGAGGTAAGGATTTATTTGGCTATTCTTCTAATCATCTGAAGAGAATTGCTGAAGACATATTAATACATGCTGTAGGTGGTATTATTGAGGAAATAGCTGACCAATTATGTGATGAAAATGCTGATGTTCCTGTCTCTCCCTTGGATGTTGTTGCCGAGGACCATGTGAATGAAATTTCCGTTTCTGTTTTACCTTTATCCATCCCTGTGTTGGATGTTGCTGCCCCAGATACTAATGTTCCCCCTTTTGAAGAAAATGATCAAGATGCTCCTCCCTTGGAGGAAAATAACCAGAATATTCCCCAGAAAATTCATGAAGTAGCTCCACCAGAGAATAATCCTGCCCCACCTGAAGCTCTCATGGTAAATGACCCACAAAATGGTCATGAAAACAAAGAAAATATCATCATGCAGATTGGTTCAAATGATACTGCTGTAAATGTAAATCCTGAGAATATTCTTGAGATAGTTGACCTCCAACCAGTCCCTGACCAGCCTGATGATACCATGAGCATTGTTGACTCCGGGAATCCTTTCCCCCTGAGTGGTTTTTGAAAGAAAATCATACAGCCAGCCATAATTGGGAGGCTGCTAGAGAGTGGGGCACAAAAGGCAGAATCCCCCGCGACAAGAGGAATACTACACGAATGTTTGATTCTGACCTTTATTCACATGGGTGGGGGTAAGAAATAGACCTTTTCCCCTTTTTTCTATTTAGAATTAATTTACTATTGATCTAATTACTTATATTGTTTTTAATGTATATATATATATATATATATATATATATATATATATATATATATATATATATATATATATATATATATATATATATATATATATATATATATATATATATATATATATATATATATTGATTGATCAACAGATGTTTTGGGGCTGCCTTCAATGCATTTTCTGAAGTATTGGAGAGAGAAAAAACTTTGTCTCAGGAAAATGATGAACTGATCAAAAAGAATTTCGAATTGGTCAATGAGGTACAAGATCTTCGGAGAAAATTGGAATCTTCAGAGAGAAAATTAACAGCTGCTGAGTTCAGAGAGATTGATTTGATGAATGATCTTGATAGCTTACACACTAACTATGAACTTTGCTCTGACCATTGTGCTGAATTGCAGGAAGAGGTTTCTATGTTGAGAGATGCCGTTTTGAATTATAGGAATGAGCTTTTTCAGCTCGAAATGTTAAAGAATGATGCCCTTGACAGGGCTAGGATTGCCACAGATGAAAGATAGGATTTTAAAGGAAGGCTAACCGGAGCCTTGGTCTGGTCACAAAGTATTGAGAAAGAAAGAATGAACTCCAGGAAAAGTTCAATGAGATTGAAAAGCTAAATACAACTTTAGAGTTGGCTCAAGAATACCATGTGAAAGCTTTCAGCTCAATTTTGCTGGAGAAGTCTGCTTTAGAGGATAAAAATAATGATTTGGGGTTGAGACTCAATGAAATAACAGCAGAAAAGGATAATCTCGATGCTTCCCTTAGTTTGGTTTCTAAAGAGAAAGAAAGTCTTCATGCTCTCCTGAATGAAACTTTAAAATTCAAAACATTACTGCATGAAGATTTAGAAGCAGAGAGGAAATAGTTTGAAGTTGAGAAGAAAAGAATACAAAGTGAAAATCAGATAGTCTTAAATTCGGTTACCTCCTCAATGAACGAAGTTGGAGATAATCAAACTTTCCTCGAATTTTGCAAGAATATGGTAAAGGATTGCTCTGATCAAATCTTTTCAGAAATCCTTAAGATTCATCCTGGTTTAGATTTCAAACTGTTATCCCCAGAATTTCTCCCTTCCATAACCTTTTTTGATCTTAGGAACTTGAAATATCCCAACTCTGATTGCTCATCAGAAGATAATTCTGACAATGATATGAGTGACTCCTCCAGTTCTGGCCAAGATCATTCTGCCAGTGATTCAGATGACAATGATGATGATAACTTACCTGCTCAAGAAGATGAAGAGACTGCTGCTAATGCAATTGTTGATGTTGATCCATCTGGTAATGCTACAGATGTTGATCCATCTGCAAAACCACAAATTTGAAGAATATACTCTTTTTTGTTTTATGAACTTACCTTTTTCCTCCTTGTCTACCTCTTCTGCATATGAGGTTTTTTAACTTGTCAATCTTTTATATGAATGAAATTTTCTTCCTTTCTTTTGCTCTTTTTAGCTTTGACAGAATAGTATCTTTCGTAATGTTGACTATCATCTTCTAACCAATTCATAATTGATTAGATGTATATATCTTTGATCAAACTTTGTAAATTGACTTCTGCTGAAATACTTCCGACGAAAAAATATTTGAAAGGAACTTTAATACCTGATCAGATACCTTGAGATGTTGATTTACAGATAACCTTTGAACTTCGATTAATAGTCCTCGATGTAACCTGATCCTTGAGTTATTTTATTGATTAATTCCGTCGTACTCGATCCGAATGCTGCCTTAGAAAGATGGCTACTGGAGCCTGACTTCTGAAAGTCGGGATCATTCCTTGGAAGGAACAATCAGGGATCACCCTTGCGAAAGGAATGATCCATGATTAGCTTAGCATGACCTGGCTACCTGAGCTTGACTTACGTAAAGTCGGGACCACCCTCGGAAGGAATGATCCGTGATCAGCTTCGGAAAGCATGACCAGGCCTCGGAAGGCTGGCTACTTGAGCCTAACTCACGAAGAGTCGGGACCACCCTCGGAAGGAACGATCCGTGATCAGCTTCGGAAAGCATGACCAGGCCTCGGAAGGCTGGCTACTTGAGCCTAACTCACGAAGAGTCGGGATCACCCTCGGAAGGAATGATCCGGATCAGCTAGCATAATCACGCCTCAGATGGCTGGCTACTTGAGCCTGACTTCGGAAAGCCGGGATCATCCTCGGAAGGAGTGACCCTGAGTCAGCGTTGAAAAGGCATGACATGACCTCGTAAGGCTGACCACTTGGGCCTGACTTCGAAAAGTCAGGATCATCCTCGGAAGGAATGACCCTGGATCAGCGTTGAAATGGCGTGATCAGAAGAACTGGTTCGCAAAAATGTCCCTTGGATTAATAATGAAGAAGAAACTTTAGATGACCACGCTTAGACAGTAAAAATGTTTTCTCCAAGAATACCAGAAAATTCTTTCTACTGATAATATTTCTTAAGGTGAATTACATTCCACGGTCGTTTCAAACAGCTCCCATGAGAATCTTTCAGCCAATATGTGTTTTTGCTCACAGTTTTTGTCACCACATATGGCCCTTCCCAGTTTGCAGAAAGCTTTCCACAGTTCCTTGGATCTGATGCTGATTTTTTCCTCAAAACCAAATCTCCTACTCTAAAAGATTTATGTTTGATTCGAGCATTATAATACGCCGCTGTTCTCCTTTGATATTCTATATTAGGTATTGCCTTTTCTCTGACTTCATCTAAAAATTCAAGGTTTGCCCGCAGTCCTTCTTCATTAGTTATTGGATCAAATCCCTCATATCTGTTTGATCCCACCATAACCTCCACTGGAGCCAATGCTTCTGACCCATATGCCAGTCTGAAAGGTGTTTCACCTGTTGGAGTCCTGACCGTAGTCCTATACGCCCATAGTACATGAGGTAGTTCATCGATCCACAAACTATGCGCTTCATCCAGCCTCCTTTTTATTCCTTGCAGAAGTGTTCTGTTAGTTACCTCAATTTGGCCATTGCATTGAGGATACGCCACAGACGAGTGCTTGCACTCAATATTATAGTCTGCATAGAATTCCTTGAATCTTTCATTGTCAAATTGTGGTCCGTGATCAGTCAATAGAATCTTTGGTAGGCCATATCTGAATATGATATGATTTCTGAAGAACTTTTCAATTTGACTTGTGGTAGTTGTTGCCAGGGCTTCTGCTTCTACCCATTTCGTGAAATAATCGATTGCAGCCACTACAAACTTTTTCCCTCCAGTTGTAACAGGAAAAGGCCCCAACAAATCCATACCCCACATAGCAAATGGGAGGGGATTAAGAATTGATGTTAGTTGCTCTGTTGGCTGGTTCTGAATTGGTGCATGAATTTGACATTGATGACACCTTCTTACATATTCAATCGCCTCAGATTACATACGTGGCCAATAAAATCCTTGTCTTAGAATTTTATAAGCCAAAGCTTTCCCACCTAAGTGGTTTCCACAGATTCCTTCGTGGACCTCGAATAAGGCATAAAGAGCATCAGAGGGTCCCAAACATTTCAAAAGTGGCCCAGAAACTGTTCTTTTATATAATAACCCATTCTTTAGAATAAACCTGGCAGCTCTTCTTTTCACAGTTCTGGTCTTCTCCCTATCTTCAGGAAGAATACCATCCTTCGATACTGTATAATAGGATCCATCCAAGATATCTCTGCGTCAATTTCCATTATCTCTGGTTCTGAATATGCTGGAATATTTAGCTCCTCATAATATACAGTTTGTGGAATAGAAATAGACTTTGTGGATGCCAATTTTGCCAGAGAATCTGCTTCATTATTTTGATTTCGAGATATCCTCGTGACTGAGAATTGTGCGAACCACTCCTTACATTGCGATATTTTTTAAGATAGCTGACCATTCGATCGTCTTTCGCACCATACGCTCCCGTGACTTGACTGACCACCAGCTTAGAATCACTTTTTACTTCAATGCTTTGAACACAAAGGGATCTAGCTAGTCGTAATCCTGCAATAAGAGCTTCATACTCTGCTTCGTTGTTTGAAGCATGAAAATTAAACCGAAGTGCATTTTGAATTACAAATCCGAACGGACTCTGTAAAATCACCCCTGCTCCTGATCCCTGTGAATGACTTGACCCATCTACATGTAAGATCCACACAGAAGACACCTCACTAGAATCTTTTTCATCCTCTAGTGATGAAATACTTTCAGCAATAAAATCAGCCAAAACATGTGCCTTTATCGCAGTTCTAGGTTTATAATCTATATCGTGTTCTGTTAATTCTACTGCCCACGATACCATTCTCCCCGCCAGATCAGGCTTATGCAGTATTTTCTTTAAAGGCCAGTTGGTAAAAACATTAATTGGATGAGCCCGAAAATAGGGTTGGAGCTTCCTGGCTGCTATTATTAAGGCGAAAGTCTGTTTCTCAAATTCCGGATATCTAGATTCTGCATCTAACAATGTATGACTTACAAAGTAGATAGGATTTTGGACAGTACCTTCTTCCCGGATTAACACCGCGCTTACTGCCGCCTTTGAAGAAGATAGATATATCTGCAAGCTCTCTCCGGGCTTTGGTCGAGATAAAACTGGTGGACTGGTCAGCCTCCTCTTCAGCTCTTCAAATGAATTCTGACAGTCCTCCGACCATTTGAATTCGTTGAGTGCATTTAGATTTTTCAACGCCTTGAAGAATGGTGCACACTTATCTCCTGATCTTGATATAAATCTACTTAATGCTGCAACTCTTCCTGTTAAGCTTTGAATTTCTTTCATACTGCTGGGTGCTGTCATATTTAAGATAGCCCTGATTTTTTCTGGATTTGCCTCAATACCCCTCTGCGTGACCATGAAACCTAGGAATTTACCAGATGAAACTCCAAATGCACACTTTTCAGGATTGAGTCTCATTCCATTTCTCCTCAATACATCAAAGCACTCTCTTAAATCGGCGAGATGATCAGATTTAAATTGACTTTTTACAAGAAGATCATCTACATAAACCTCCATATTTCTTCCAATCTGATCAGGAACAAGCTTGTTCATCGCCCTTTGGTATGTTGCACCAACATTTTTTAACCCAAAAGGCATAACCTTATAACAATAGCTTTCCCGATTGGTCATGAATGCCGTGTGAGGCTGGTCCTCCTTCTTCATAAGAATTTGATTATAACTAGAATACGCGTCCATAAAACTCAACATTTGTTGACCTGATGTAGCATAAATTAACTGATCAATTCGCGACAAAGGATAGCAATCCTTGGGACATGCCTTGTTCAAATCAGTGTAATCTACACACATTCGCCATTTTCCATTATGCTTTTTCACCATTACTGTAAAACCCAGCCCTAACCTTGACCCGGTAACCTTGTTATTTGTAGGTCTGATGACCCGAAGTAAAGTAAGAAGTCAGCTTTGGGCCATCCCAGTAGAGGACTTGGTGTCTGGCTTTGAATCCATGAAAGTTGATGATGAGGTTCTATTTATGGAAACTGAATCCTGATGAAGATCTGATTAGTTGATGGACTTGGAGTGCTCTCTATCTAGGTTTGAAGGCATTTCTACCTATTAGGTAAGTCACTTGACTTGTGTGCAAAACCCCTTTAGGATTGGATTTGATCTGGACCTTCAATTCCCTGTTTTGGTCTTGCTGTCAGCATTGGTCGACCGATTGGTCGGACTAATGCGACCAATCCACTCGACCAATGAGTGCTGTCTTTGGCAATTAGGTTGTTCTTGCTCTATTTAAGTCCAATCTCGAGTCCACTTCGTATTTGCTGCCTCCAAACTCTCTGGAACGAACCAAAGACCTCTGCAAGTCATCTCTCTTGCATCCTTGGTGTTTTCTTGACGGATCTTCGTCGAAACTCTTCTTTTTGCATCAAAAGGTATGTCTACTCTCTCTTCTTCTCCTCCATCTTTGTTTTTCTTTCCTTTTTGAGTTGAGACAGTAGAAGAGATGCTGCATTCTCTGTTGCAAACATCTCTGAACATGTTCTCATGATCATCCTAAGGATTTGAGGCTAGAACAATGATCTTAACCATGATCATTGCAAGCTTTTGAAGGAATCATGATCAAACCATGATCTAATCTTTGTTAAACTTCTAATCTGAATTCTGATCTCTTTGGATCTTCTATGTTGATCATGTTAGTAGTTAATTACTGTGTTTTCCTTCCATGATCCATAATCTATAAATCTCTAGTTGTTCTCTTCTACCTTACTATGTGTTCTTCATGATGCATGGTAGTTACATATATGGTAGGTTTTATTTCCTTATTTAGATTATGCTTCTAAGCCTTATTCCATGAAGATCTAAGTATGTTTTCATGATACCTTTACCTGAAGCAATGATCTATCCTCCTATTGTTCTTGTCTTTGTTTTCTATTTCAAATTCATCAAGATCCATGGTTGATTTAATTATGGTAACTTTTTGTTTCCTAATTTGGATCTTGATATCTTGATTGGATTAGTGTTTTGAGGTCCCCTATATGTTAGAATACTACTGATGTAGTCTACCCCTTGATTAGTACCCTTTTGAACCACCAAATTCGGATTTCATATCTTAAAACTCTGTTTTTTTAGGCTATCGTCTCGCATTGGTCGATCGATTGGTCGACTGGACCAATCGACCAATCCACTCGACCAATGAGTACAACTCCAGAATTGGTCCGTGTTGGATGTTTTGGTATCTTTTCTGTTAGGGATCTTTCCTAATATGTTGTATATACTTGTTTAGGACCTTCTTCTCAAGTTTGCCGAGATCTTACTTGATTTCTTAGGATTCCTTTGCGAGTTATAAAAGGTAAGGATGGTTATTTCCTTAATTACATAGATAGCATGAATCTAGTTTCTATATTTGAATATCATAGATATGATTCCTAAATTAGATTCTTACAATGATATACTACTGTTGCATAACTTTGATTACAAAGAGCATTACTTATTCATATTAAATTGATTCATGTATGATTTACTTACCAATGTTATAAAAGTGATTGTAATTATTGATTTCTTTCCATATATGAAGTTACCATATATGTGATGATATGAATTGATGCATGTGTATGCTTAAGTATGGTTTGGAAAGGAGAGGTGTCCTTTCGACACTTCGTTCTTGGACTACTACGGGAATATTATGGGATGTTTCCGGAGATGCCCTCTGGACACCTTCCTAAACTGTTGGATGACATATCTAGGATTGTCTAGTAGTGTTTGGCTAGGATGTCCTGTTATGTCGACCCTAATCGGAGGGGTATTGAGACCGAACGACCCGTGGTAGCAATGGGGATTCATGGGCGCTCAAGACCGGTAACCAACCCGTGAGAGGACAGAATCACATTGTGGGGGCCATTTATTGGTAGGGTTGCATATGGTTAGACTTGGGCTCACGGGCGCTTAAGACCGGTAACCAACCCGTGAGAGGACGTGAGAGCTTCCCGTTTACCATATGTGGATGATCAATAGGGTTGATGAGTCCGTAGTCCGAGTTGGTCGGTGCCATAGGATACGCCGACTCTAGTGTGAAGGATACCGGAAAGGATCGTCGAGGACGAGGAATGGAAGTATCTAGATCCGACTTGATGTAACTAAGTAGAAGACTTGCATTTGGCTAGGTTTTACCCTGACATGCGCTAGTACTTATACCAAATGGTTGTGAGAGAGTGTGTTGACTTAACCCCTCGCCATGGTTTGTCCTGAGGGATGAAGGACCCATTACCAATCGGCTGCTCAAGACCGGTGAAATAATCCGTGAGAGAATCCAAGATATCTTAAATAGTTGAGGATGTGAGTGGACTTTCCTAAAGAAGTACGGTGCTATGACTTAAAGCATGTCTGCCAATAGAGACCAGCATACATAGAGTTAGATTCATTCATTCATTGCTTGTCTCATATCATATTGCATTCATGATTGTTCTGGAATCCTGCCATTTATGTTATTATGGATTTTTAATTGCCTTACTGAGTTTCTTTGAAACTCATTCCTTTATTGTACAATGTTGTTAGACTATCCTGCAGTTACTGAGTACTATGACGGTCCCTATGAAGAAGCGCAAGGCGAAGAGGCATATCTCCAGGAAGGTGATTGCGGTTACCACAATTACTCTGAAGATCCCGCGAGTGGTTATGCTCCGTACGATGCTTAGTCCGACCATCGAGTGGAAGCGTCCTTGTGCCATTTATGAGATTTACACTTACAAGGATGTTGTCTATAAAGTGGAGAACAATTTAGTTACCCAATGTACTAGCTACTGGGATTAGGTTTTGTTTAGTTTATTCTCTTTAGAGCTACTTTTCCGCTAGTTGTAAAGTGGGATTTTTGCCTCACTTTACTTATCTGTTTGATACTCTGATTATATCTATTATTCTGATTCATTTATGATTCATTCTTTCTTTATTGGATCTATGATTTATCTCCCGCACTCTTGTTATGATTGTTCATGATTATGTTATTGTTTATGTGGGAGGTTGATCACTCGATACCTGATCTTCGGGCTGTGGATCACACTCTCGGGTATGCCAGATAGGGTACCGGCTGGGAGGGCGTGACAATTACCACATTTGCTAGCCATCTTGGACACTCAATTTGCTCAATAAACTGAGATTTCCTAAGCTTGTCCACTTCAACTTTAATTGCATCATGCTTTTCTGATGAGAAATTCCTTCGTCTCTGTTTCACTAGCTTGATAGATTTATCTATCCATAGGCAATGCTTCGCCACTTCTCTGCTTAAACTTGGCATGTCTTGTGCTGACCAGGCAAAGACATCTGCGTTTCGCTGAAGAAATTCTCTCAATTGCTCCTTGTCTTGACTGTTCTGATCAGCTCCTATCATGGTCCCTTTTTCTGGATTCTCCAAACCAAAACAAATTTTTTCCAGCTTTTCTACCGGTTCACCTCTTTGAATTTTTTCCTCATCCCTGTTATCCGTAACTTCAACAGTAATGGCGAGTGCCTTACCTTGTGCTTTTGAATCCTTCAAAAAGGTTGTATAGCTCTGCCTTGAAGTTTTCTGAACTGATTTGCATTCTCCAATGCCTCCTTCTATTGGGAACTTGACCTTCAAATGTCTTGTCAAAATTATTGCACCAATAGTATTCAACGTTGGTCTCCCGAGAATTATATTGTATGCTGATAGACTTTTTATTAACAAAAATTTAGTAACTGTAGTTACCGTTTGTGGATGTGTTCCAAGTGTTATTGTTAGCTCCACAGTCCCCTCTACCGAAGTAGACTCTCCAGAAAATCCAAATAGCCTTGTGCTGCAAGGTTTTATCTTGACCGTATCCAACTTCAATCGCTGAAAAGCTTCGTAAGACATTATGTCTACAGATGATCCTGTGTCTACCAGAACTCTATGAATATCTTTGTTTGCCACCTCAATGACCACCACAATGGCGTCATCGTGTGGTTCTTGAATTCCTTCCATTTCTTCCTCCGTGAAGACTATTTCCTTCATCATTTTGATTCTTCTAGGAGTAACATGAGATTCAACAGTATTTACGTACCTGGCATGCGCCTTAGATTTTGAAATTGAATTTAAATCCAAACTTCCCTGGATGGTCATGACGGGAGACTACTTCTGTTGAATCTGCCGATTTTCCTGCTGTTTAGCATTTTCCTCTGGAGAGTTGTACTGAAAATCTCCCTTGGTTTGGTCTTCTCAAGCTGGTGTTCGATTATTCCACCTTCTCGGCTGATCAATGGCATTTCTTCTGTTGCCCCCATTTCTCTTTTGAACAAATTGGTCCAATCTTCCTTGACTAATCAGTCACTCAATTTCATTTTTCAGAATTCTGCAGTCATCAGTATCATGACCATGATCTTTGTGATATCTACAGAATCTATTCGGATTCCTCTCATCCGCCTTTGCTATCATAGGTAATGGCCATTTCATAAATCCCTGATGCTGAATTCGCATCAGAATTTCTGATCTTCTTGCGTTGAGAGGAGTGTAGTTTTCTTGGAATGGTCTTGGGATGTCCCTTCTGTATTGACGATCAGGAATATTTCTTGAAAAACTCCTGCTATTCCTTCGCTCTCTCTGATCTCTCTAATCAGATTTCACAACTCCATCATCTTTCCTTTTAACTCCACTGCTGTCAGTTTCTTTTCTTGCTTGGAGAATGTCCTTCATATTTGCATACTGATTACAGCGAGTCGTCAATTCTGCTATATTCGTTGGCTTGTTCATGATCAGGAATTCCAGAAGATGCTCATCTGTTAGGCCTCTGAACATAGCGCCATATGCCACCGCCTCATTCAAATTTTTAATTTGAATTGATTCCTGATTGAATCTCTTCATGTAATTTCGAACTGATTCTCCCGATTTTTTATGGATTGCAGCTAAATTATCAACAGTTTTGCTACTTTTCATGCTACTTTGGAATCTTGATAAGAATATTTTCGTCAAATCCTTAAAATCCTTAATGGAATCTGGTAATAAACTGAAGAACCAGGTTGTTGCAGATCCTTTCAAGGAAGATGGAAATGAGCGACATTTTAAAACATCGAGTTACCTGCCAACATCATAACAGAGTTGAACTGAGACAGGTGTTCCATTGGATCTGTGCTTCCATCATACATCGTGAATGTCAGAAGTTTAAAATTGCGCGGCAATGGTGCTGACATAATGTCCTTAGCAAATGGATTTTGGTTCATCATTTCCTCAACTTTTTCTCCGTCATCTTTGTTCACCAGTCGCTGAATTTGATCATCGAGGACGCGAAATCTTTTACTGATTTCCGATCCATAGACTTCAGATCTGCAATCTCCTGATTTTCCTGTTTCTTTCTTATCTCTCCAATCCCCAACGCTTCTACTCTTTTTGCTCCAGACATGACTTAATTGATCATCTCTGGACGATTCTCGATCTTCAGTCTCTAGTGGAATATAATTTGGATCCGCACTCTCTCCTGATCCTTCCTTCAGAAATGACCTCCTTTGGCTCCCTCCTGACTTTTGAATCTGAGAATTTGGGACAGAGGTCGCTTTTGCTCGGGAAAGAGTTCGAGATCTTCCAGCTGATAAGACCAGAACTCTTTCCTCAGGATGTACTCCGATCTGCTTGATGAAAGTCCTCATCAGATTTTGTGTCTCCAGTATTTGATGTTGCATGCTCTCAAACCGCTCAGCGATCAGATTTGGATCTAACTCTTGACGAGATGTCGCCAATGTATCTGTTAATTGTTTCTCTTGCCATTCGAACTGATCAGTTGGATGAGGTGAATGATACTCCATCATTCTCTGCCTCTGTCGAGTCTGCATCATTGGGATTTGCGGTATCAGAACCACTTCTCTCGTTCTTGTTTTTGGATTTACTCTCCTCGGCTCCCTCTGACTTGTTTCCGCCATTTCTACCGGTAATTCTTCCTCCCGCTCAGGTGATTGAGCCATATCTTCTGCTTGGAACTTGTTTCCATAGACGGCGCCAAAATGTTGGTGCTATTTCTGCCGATCTCCTCGAACTGTAGTTTTCCGCACCAAACTCCTCAGATCTGATTCGATCTGGTTTGCTCTTCGATCGATCAACCTCTCACTCCTGAAAGAAACAGAGTACCAGTAAGAAACGGAGCCGATCGTCTTGATCGGCGTCTCGTCTCCGACGATCTAGTCAGTATGGTGTCCATGGTGTTTCAGAACTCTCTGGAGCTTCTAAAATGCTAGTAATGGAGTTCAATCAGAGTGAGCTTAGAGTTTTGGTTGATTCTAGAGACTTACCTTCTTTCGGATCTTCCCTCGCTTTTATACTGGCTTTCCCACTTATAATACTCTTTCAATCATGGCCATTAGATCACCGCTCCCCTTTGGACGTCTTCGATCATCTTACCTTTATCTCTCAATTGAACCCTGCTGAGGTTGGTTTGACCGGTATGAACCAGCAATGGATATAATAGTTACAACAGTATCTATGATTGTTAGGGGTTTATTTGCTAGGTTTGGAACCTCTCTCTTTAATATTTGAATAATCATCAATGCTATTTAAGGTAAGGACAGTTATCTCCATAGTGACATAGATTGCGTGTATGTTAGTTTCTGATTTCGGAAACTCTTAGATTCGCTACTGATATTGTACTTTCTATTTATGATGTACTACTGTAAGTACAGTAGCACCTTACTTATGTTTTCTCTTTCATTATTCGAGCATATTTGCATGCTTACTCATGTAAGTTGTTTAATGAATTGATCACGCGTTTACATATTCCTTTATATGATGAGATGTTAGTTATGTATGATGTGACTGATCTGAGAATGTGATTGATTAGGTATGAATTGGGATTGGGAAGTGTCCTTTTGATATTTCTATCCTTGGACATCAGTGTGAATAGTATGAGATATTTCCAATAGTGCCCCTTGACACTTTCCCCCATTATTGGATGTCATGCCTAGGGTTGTCTAGCAATGTTTGCCTAGGATATCCCCGTTATATCAGACCCGATTCGGAAGGGTATTGAGACGGAATGACCCGTGGTAGCAATGGGGATTCATGGGTGCTCAAGACAGGTAACCAATCCGTGAGAGGACATGAGTCTTATTGTGGATACTCGTGAGAGGCCATTTATTGGTAGGGTTGCAAATAAGTAGACTTGAGCTCATGGGAGCTCAAGAGCGGTAACCAACCCATGAGGGACATAAGAGCTTCACGTATGTTATTTGTGGATGACCAATAGGGTTGATCACTCCGTAGTCAGGGACTATGCTGACTCTAGTGTGAAGGATACCGGAAAGGATCGCCAGGGGCGAGGAATCGATGTATCTAGATCTAAGTTGATATGACTAAGGAGATGACATGCATTGGGCTAGCTTTTACCTTGACATGCGCCAGTACTTAGACAAATGGTGATGTGAGAGAGCGGTGACCTATACCCCAGCCATGGATTGTCCTGAGGGATGAAGGACCCACTACCAAACGGCGTTGTGTGATGAGACCCTCCTAAAGAAGTACGGTGTTATGACTTAAAGCATGTCTGCTTATAGAGACCAGCATACATTGAGTTAGATTCATACAATCATTGTCTGTTTCATATCGCATTGCATTATGTTATGTTCTGAAATCATGTTATTTATGTTGTTATGATTTAACTTGCCTTACTGAGTTCATTTGAACTCACTCCTTCTTGTGGAACCTCTTTTGTTAGATTACTGTACAGGTACTGATTACTATGAAGGCCAATATGAAGAAGCACTAGTTAAAGAAGCATACTACATGCAAGTGTTGGCAACAATGAAGATCACATTGATGATCCCACGTTTGGTCACGTTGCGTACTACGATTAGACCTAATGTGGAGTGGGAACGTCTGAGTTGTATTGATGAAGTCCATTATTATGAAGACATAATCTATTGAGTAGAAGACTCTTAGTTTAGTTGATTTCCATTTCTTTACTTTCTTTTAAGAACAGTTGTATTTTTTTTTAGACTTACGTGCTACATTCCGCTGTAATTGTAGAGTGAGATTCTGCCTCACTCTACTTCTTTTGATGTTTACATTTGATATCATTTTTTCACACTCTGATTATACTGTCATTCATTTCCTTATTTGGATCTCTTATTTATAATATTATACTTTGATTATACCATTCATGATTATATTATTGCTTATGTGGGAGGATGATTTCCTCGATACTTGATCTTCGGGGATGTGGATCACACACTCGAGTATGCTAGATAGGGTACTGGCTGGGTGGGTGTGACACATATCATGTCACTAAACTTACCTAGGACATATTAGGAGAGTGTATCAGGCTTAGGGTTGGCTAGAAATACAAAAAATCCAATCAAGTCCCTATCTGCACCTAACTGTGCAATCTGTGCTTCAGATGGATATCCGTCTGATTTAGACAGTCGTCCATTTGGTCACAGAAGTTCAGACAGAGCTCCTTCTGATCAGATGGCACTCCGTCTAGTTAAAAATATGCAATAGCTAAAATTTTGAAGGCTACTTTTTAAATTACACTAACATCCGTCTGTCTAGGCTAAATTTTCTCGTTTTCTATTAGTTGGGGGTTGGGCTAAGGCACTTGAAGGCCATTTTTATAAGCCAAATTCACCCCATTTGAGAGCCTGAACCTTGACAATTGATCAACTACTCCCCAGACACTCTTAAGCTCTCAAATTACAAGAAAACACTTGTTTTGCCTCTCACCTTTACTCCACCCTTGAAGAACATACCAAGGTGTCTAAGCAAGCTCATTGGAAGCAAAGCTTGAAGTGATTGAAGGCGTTGGTGGTGCATTTATCTTACAATTGTGCATACAACTTTCATTGCATCACACTCACACAAGAGGTAAAGTGTCACACCTTTTGTTAGGTAACATCCTTATCTTGTAATTGTTCAATTCTAGTCTAAGTAGATTAGAATTGGTTTTGGGTGCTCTTGCCCATGAACAAAGATTGGTTGGGTCCTCTTGCCGTACTTAGTAAACAAAAATTGTAAAGGGTACTCTTGCCCTATAACAAAGATTGTAAGGTTTGATTCTCTACCCATTGTATTAAAAGAGAATCACTAGCAAAATACTTTCTTGAAGCCAAAAGACGAGTGGATGTAGACTTGCAAAGTTGAACCACTCTAAAATCTTGTGTTGTGGTTGTTTGCTATTGTTTAATTTCATTTAAATTTTCAATTTACCTTGTATTTCTAATCAAACCAAAAAATTGGGACAATCAACTAGTTGCAACCTAATCACCCCCCCCAGGTTGCACCAACACAATGGACAGTTTGAGAAGACAATTCAGATCTTAGAAGATATGGTTAGATCTTGTGTAGAGGATATGGGAGGTAATTGGGATGAACATCTAGCTTTGGTGGAATTCGCCTATAACAACAATTACAAATCAACAATAGGCATGGCTCCTTTCAAAGCATTGTATGGACACACTTGTAGATCCTTGCTATATTGAACCGAAACTGGTGAAAGAAGAATTCTAGGTCCAGAGATGATAGAAGCCACAAGTGCAGTGGTTGATATTGTAACAACCCCCGTATTTCTAACTCGGGATCCATATTGTAGGTCCAATAACCCGAGGTGAAGCCTGAATAAGTTGTGGAGTATCCAAATTGAAGTCCATGATCCATATCTTGAGTCCTTGATCTAGATTCTCTGGATGAAGAACCTACCTTACTGGGAAAATGAATTTTTAGTCAAAGTCTAGAGGTGTTTGAAGATGTCCGGAATCAAGGTAAGACCTCCCCCACAGGTTGTTTAGGGTTAGGTTGGAGTTGGGGATCAACCCCTTGAGCAAAGCACCCAAGTATTGAAAAGTACTAGGGGACAGTTGCTTAAGGCAGTTGATTGGCCAATCAACTGCCCCAAGTGCTCGCTAGGTATGCTTGCAAGAGTTTTACCCTAATTTGCCCCCAGTTCCATATATAGCAAACCCTGACCTTTTTACTTATTATTATTCTCGGGATTGCTGTTGTGGACGGTTAGGAGGCAGAGAAAACATGCCGGAAGGTGAGAGAAGCATGGTTTGCAAAGTAGAATCAATCCTTCGTCAGATTTGTGAATCTTGAAGAGGTAAGTGATCCTCACTCACTCCATTATCTTCCCTCATCTTTTGGAATGGTGTGGATCTTTTCCCCTTTTTGTTGGTGGTGACTAAATTGTATTGGTTCTATTCCCCATCTGATTTTGATTAGATCTTGTCCGAAAATGGATCATTGCATTCGAATAAAGGATAGATCTAATTGAAGCAGATGAGTTGAATATTGAATCTTTAGAATTTTAGGGTTTCTGCTTCGTGCTTGTGTTGTAGACTTCTTAAGGATGAAATTCAGATTTAAATCTTCCCAAAATTGGATTAAAATTGGGAGATCAAAAGTTAGAATTTCAGACTTGGAGATTGTCTGTAACAGGGGCGGTCGCTCAGGGCGGTTGCTTGATCCAACCAACTGCCCCAAGCGATCTGCTGGGTCACAGTAGATTTGTGAAGTTGGTCCTTGCTCTGGTTTGACTCATGTATTCTTTATATTTTTGCAACTCTATGTTTAGGCATTCTCTGAGTTTGCTAGAACTGTTGTAAGTGAGGTTTAATTGCATTCTAGTAAGCTTTTACATATTTACAGGTAAGGACACACTTTCTTATTTATATGTGATGACATGCTGTATGATAAATTGTATCTTTCTTACACTATCCATTGTTCATGTAACTTGTTGTAGTTGTATAAGTCATTGAATTATAGTTGAATATGTTGTATTTATATACTTTATTACGATGTGATATAGATTGAATGATTATGATATAATGATGGATGATGTGATGTAGTTGTGATGGAAGGGTATCCATTGCTTGAGATATCATAGGGTTGTGGTATGGGGCACATGCTCATTGATGCCCCCAGCACTATCATGACTGCTAGATGACATACCTAGGGAGTCTAGATTGCATGGCTAGGTAGGTACCCTTACATGCTACTACCCTTTCGATAGGGGAATTGAAGCCGAATGATGCGTGACAATAGTGACGTGACTCTGCTTCATCCTACAATAGTAACCAGTCCATGCGGAGATTCAGTGGTCAACTGTTGATCATACAATGGTAGGTTGCATATGTTAGGGTTTGGGCTCATGGACATCCAAGGAGAGGATAGGGAGTCATGAGGGGTCATGAGAGCATCCGCCTCAATAATATGTGGATGACCATAGGGTTAGGGAATGGAGTCCAACAACGGTAGCCAATCCGTGAGGGTTCTCATTCCAGGTAGAGAAGGATACAAAACCGAGTTGGTTGGTGCCATAGGGGAAGTATCTAGACTTCATGTAGTATGTTACCCTATGACTTTGCATTGGATTAGAAACCCCGACATGTGCCAGTACTCATGCCAATGGTCGTGGTAAGAGAGTGTTGACCTAAACCCCAGCCATGGTTGACTGACGAGGACTGAACCCCTTGACCCGGTATCCCAAAAAAGGTAACCAGTCCTTGAGGGATCAGAGTGACTAGACATACCTAGAGGATATCTAGAGATATATCTTAAAGCATGTCAACTGTCTAGAGACTTGAATAGTTAGATCTTAGGAGCATTCGTATACTTGCATATTATTCATTACATATATACTTGGATATATTTTCATATGAGTGAGAGATGTGTTATCCTTACTGAGTTCGTTAGAACTCATTCCTTTCTTTGTATGTTATATTATTGTTCAGATGGTGTTCCCGAATCAGGAGAAGTTTCGTATTACTGGAGAAACTCCTATGAAGAGAGTGTGGTACGTCAGTAGAAGACGGAGATGTTTGCCACGGAGCCTCCTGTGAGTGCATGGAGTGCACTTATAGCACCCATTGATGGCAAGCAGGGATAGATCATTTGACTGAACTTATATTATATTTGCTTTCTCTGAACTCGATAACTTTTGAAAACTATTTATTTTGATTCCTTCCTTTGATTAATTCTTGGAGTATTTTGAACTCCTGTAATCCTTTTTTATTAATATTTGAACTTGTTTTTACTTTTGATTTCTATTTCTTGCATTTATTAATATTGATGATAAGACCGTGGATCCTATGACGGATCGCACCCACAAGTTGTCAGGCGAAACCGATACCGACGGGTGGGGTGTGACAGATATGATCATAGAAAGGATCAAGATAGCATAGTCAAGGTAAAAGTCTTATGCAGACAAAATAATAACTGGTCTAGATTTCTAAGTTAGGGAAAGAGCTCTTTTGAATGTATCACCTATAAAAGGTGTCATTAGATTCAACATCAAAGGAAAGCTTAGCTCTCAGTACATCGGACCATACAAGATCGTTGAAAAGGTTGGACGGGTTGCATACCGATTAGCCTTACCCTCATTGTTACCCGTGCGCATGATGTGTTCCACGTATCGATGCTACGTCAATGTGTGGAAAATCCTAAGCATCTCCTCCAGCAAGAACCAGAAGGTCTAGGTGCAATGCTTACCTATAATGAAGAGCTAGCCGAAATCTTGGATAAGAAAGACAAACAGTTTTGGAACAGGACCATACCTTTGGTAAAGATTAGGTGGAAGAACCATACCCCGAAGAAGCTTAGAAAGAACATGAGATGAGATCGAAGTATCCCTATCTCTTTGGAAATCCAGGTATGCTTCCAATTTGAGGATGAAATTTCTTTTAAGGGGGGGGGAGGATGTGAAATCCCCCAAAACCCTAACCCATAAATCTATATTGTAGGTCCGAATACGCGGAGTGCGGGAAGAAGGCAACTATGGGCCATCCGAGTTGAGACCATTGGATTGGTTTTCGAGCCAATAAGAGTCGATGGAGATGATGCCAACTTGGGAGTTCTGTCAGAATTTGGAAGAAGATCTAACTCAAACATTGATGGACATGCTAGATGGATTAAGAATACAGTGATGACAAATATAGAAGGTCCCGAAAAATCAAGTAAGATCCTTCTATAGCATAGAATAAGACCCAAGATTGAGCTAGGGCATTGAGGGCCTTAAATTCACTCTTGGAACAAAAGTACCAGGAGTGGGTTACCGGCCCTGGTTACCCCAGGCAACCCACCCAGCTTCAGGAAAATTTTTGAAAAAGTGATTTTTAAAGCCCTATTTAATGATTTTTCATTCTAAAATATGTCATTATGTTCTAAAGCCATCAGAGAACGTTTGAGATCCTCATGAGAACCCTCTCCAAGGTGAAGGAACATGTGGAAAGCCTCCGTCAAGGTTTCTGATCATTGTTTCACTTTCTAAAAGGTTAGTATTCATCTTCTTCGTTCTAGTTCTCTTCTTTTGATTAATTCCTCCCACTGCCAAGGCCTAGATGAAGGTTTCTACATGATGTAATAACCTTATTCTTCTATCCTCTTTAATCTAGAGTGAATCCCATTCACTATGGCTCATCTGTGAATCTTGCGCTAAGACCTAATATAGGATTATTTAGGTTTTCATTCTTTTTGATTTGTTTGATCTCTAAACTATCATAGATCATGTTCTAATATAATTTCAGAATTTTCTAAAATTTGGACTTCGAATGACTTGTGACTTGAGAATGTGATTGGTTCCATCTTGTAATGCGAATGTAGGTTGTATTGTGAACTAGGGAATACCATTCAGATGTTTCTATCTTGGGACATCAGTGGAGGTGGTATGCAACACAATCCTATAATGCCCCTTGGTGCTTTTCACGATTATTGGATGTCATAACCAAGAAGTCTAGTTGAGTTTGGTTAGAAAGCCTATCATTTCACACTCTATTGGCATGGGTATTGATGTCGAGTGACCCATGGCAGCAGTTTGAGGTGGTGGGTGCCAAAGACTAGTAACCAACCTGTGAGAGGACACAACCATATTGTGGGGCCAATTCATTGGTAAGGTCGCATTATAATAGACATTGGCTTATGGGCGCTTAAGACCGGTAGCCAACTTGTGAGAGGACATAAGAGCTTCCTATCCATAATATGTGGATGACCAATAGGGTTAAGAGTTAGCATACTCCGAGCTGGTTGGTGCCATAGGATACGATGACTCTAGTAGGGAAGGATACCGAACCAAGATTGTGAGATGCATGAGGGGAAGTATCTGAACCTTGGTTGATGTGACTGAGTAGTTGACTTGTATTCGGCTAGGTATAACCTTGACATGCTCCAGTACTCATACTAATGGTGGTGAGAGAGCGGTGACCTAAACCCCAGCCATGGTGATAGTTTGAGAGGGATGCCTTGACCCCTTACCTAGGATCTCAAGACTGATAACCAACCCATGAGAGATTAAAGTGACAAGACCTTCCCAGAGGAGGCTAGTGTTCTATCTTAATGTTTGTCTGCCATTAGAGACTACCATCTTTTAGAGTATAGTTGCATAGTTGCATTTTGTCTCATATCATATTGCATTATGTAATGCATTGATTTGGATTGTGATATTGGTTATTTGATTGTGAACTGCTCGCTAAGTTCTTTTGAGCTCATCCTTAGGGGACAATGTTGTTTTAAATGATTATGCAGGTGAAGAACAGATCCCGAGATCCGATTCGGAGATACTTCCCTTACATTTTACTGCTAAGGAAACAATGGGAGCTAATTGTAGCTTGTGGTACGATCCTTGTACTAGTTTGGAGCACTATTAGGGCCGGATCAACAATGATAGGAGACACCTCATTTGCCGATGGGACTACAAATTGGAGATTGATCCTAATTTGCAAGTGTACAAGCATTCGGAGAAGAAAGCAAAACACTAAAACACTTAGGATAATTTTGACTTTACATTATTCCTTTTAAATTGTATATTTTAGATTTAACATCACTTCCACACTTTGATTCAATCTTTTTGAGATCCTTAATATTTGATTAATTTCTTTAATATCATTAATACATTGATTTATTATTGCTCATGATTGGACTATTGTGTGGAATGATTGGTGATTGTCTGAGATCTGATCTATGGGGTTGTGAATCACACCTCCGGGTATTCAGGTAAAGGTATTGGCTGGGGGATGTGACACATAGGGGTTGGAAGGGCTGGGTTGGGCTAGGTTGGCCAAAGCACTTAACATGAACCCTAGCCAGCCCTGCCAAGTTATTTTTAATTTAAATCCACCCTTTGGGTTAAAAAGTCAAGACGGACTTGACTGGACTCAAGTTGTGGATTTATTCACCAAGGGACTATTAGCACCATTAGTTAGAACTCTACAAGACAAGCTCATCGCCTGTTCCAGACGGATTTTCTTGCGGGGATGTATCAAGCATACTAACAATTCATAATTCAAAGATTTGAATTCAATTTTGAATATGTTATAACGTTCATTACGCCAGAGTTACAACAACTTCAAGACAAAGTTGTTATAGTGTTTAACTCAAATGTTTTCCCAATCACATGCAACATAATGTAGCTTTTAAATTTATTTTTACATACTATCACTCTTGTCTATTGAAGGTAGGGAAGGTGATTTAATTCCAATAAACCTTGTACTTCAACTGGCTATCAAACCAAGTGACCATCGTCCCTACCCAAAAATGACTTCCTCCTCCTTAGTCTCCTCCAAACTAAAGCCAATGTTTCTTCCCTTTTACCAATCAAACTTGACAAAAATAACCATATCCTTAAGAAATTCTAGCTTATTTCCGTATCGTATGCCCACTATCTATGGGCATTTTGATGGATTCTCTCCCCTCCTTGCTAGAAGAAAACACATTGAAATTGACTATCATTTTATACGAGAATAAATGGCTGCTAAGAAACCCTACATCCTGCTCATTCGTAACATAGACGAGGTTGCGAATACACTCACAATGGGCAACACCGTGATCATTGTTTGTACTAGACCGCTTTGCTTGAAGAGGAGTGCAAGGATATTCAAAATTTAAAAATTTGAATAATCAAAATTCAAATTCAATTATGAATAAGTGATAAGATTTCTTACACTATAGTTTGTTGAAGTGTTTAATTCAAATGTAATCTCTATTACATTTAGCAAAATGCAACTGTTATACAATAGTCTGACCCCCAAAAAAAAATGTAACTGTCAGACTTATTTGAAAATTTGTGTAGATACTATCACTCCAAATAGGTTGAAGTAGGGTAATTCAATTCCAATAACCTTGTTCTCTAACTTGTTATTAGAGCCGGTGATCATGGTCCTTATGCAAAAATGACTTCCTCCTCTCCCATCTACTCCAAAGCTTTAGCCAACATTGCTTCCCTTTTACTCCAACTTGACAAAAATAGCTTTCTTTTGGAAATCTCAATTATTTCCATATTGCATGCCCATATCACCATAGGCAAGGTTTAAAGTATCCCACAACCGTACGATACTAGCCGATACGTATCCATACTTGACCAAATCGATACAATACATCTCAGTACGTCTCTCCATTGAGTTACGCAAAAATACATTAGCCAGAGCGATACAATACTCGATACATGATGATATGTCTCTTTAAATCACCTGACCGATACGATACTCGATACCGATACTTTAAACCTTGACCATAGGTATATTGATGGATCCCTCAATCACACCCCACCTAGCTAGATCCAGTCATACCTGAATACTTGTGGGGCTGATACATTGCAGGACCATGGTTTAGTGCCAAATCTATACTACCATACAACATAGCATAATTAATTGACAAAAATAAATTAAAGGGTATTGATCAAGCAATAAAAATGTTATTACAATTATCCAAGAATTAAAGTTGAATCATTAACCAAAGTTAAACAAATTTAATCATCAGACTTAAAGAGCAGAATTGTTAACAACAGAAGTCTATTTTCTTGAGAGGTTTCAAAAGTTAAGTAGCCCCCTCATCTATCGGTTGGTGAGAAAGATAAATAAAAAAGATACAAAGGCAACTACTAAATCATATGATATCTCTAATGTCTCAGAGCAATTGGACTCCGTAGGCACAGTCTAAACAGGCATGCGACTCGCCATGTATCTCTGTGGCATCTATCATGAGTCCCTCATACGACCCATACGGCGGACTCTCCAGGTAAACGGGGTCCTCACAACCTGTAGTGAAATCTAAAAAAAAGCATACACATAAAATGAATGAATTCAACAGAACTCATGAGGTCAATTTATATAATAGTAAGATGACTATTAAATGGGTATGCAATCATGCTTCTAACTCTATCATGAGGTCTCTATGGTAGACACGCATTAAGCTATACATTAGCCTCCTCTAGGTGGTCTCATTCACTCTCCCTCAACAAGAGACGTCTATTGGGTTCTTCGCTATTGGGTCAAGTCACATCAATCTGTGGCTGGGGATATAGGTCACCACTTTTTCACATCACCATTTGGCTTGAGAACTAGCGTGTGTCAAAGACAACTCTAGGACCAATGCATGGTCATACAGTCTCGTATTACATAGGTCTAGATATCATTCCTCAATGGGAGGCATCTGTTGGTCTGGTATCCTTATCCACCTAGAAATGAGATCCTCAATGGGGGGCATTTGTTTGATTCCATTCCTCAAACCTAGGGTCATCCACATACACATAGGCGGATGCTCTCGCTTTCCCCTGCGGAAATCGCACGTCGTGCTAAAAGTGACACGAGCCCAAACTCTATACATATGCAACCCTATCATCTAATGATGGCAATGGGTCTACTTGATGCTCATTGGGCCCAGTCACTGATGTCACATCCACCCAGCCGGTACCCTACCTAGCATACCCGAGTGTGTGATCCACAGCCCTGAAGATCAAGTATCGAGGAAATCATCCTCCCACCTAAGCAATAGCATAATCAAGAACATAAATAATCAAAGTATGAAGTATAAATGAGAGATCCAAATACGAGAGGAATAAGATCAAATATCATCAGAGTATGAAAGATAATAATAATGTCAAGTCATAAAGTAAAGTGAGGTGGAAAACTCACAATACTAAAATAGCGGAAAGAAAGTGGTAAAAAGGTAAAGGGGAGGGATTACAACTAATCCCAAAATGATGTAACATCATTAACTAGATCGTTTTCAATCTTATAGAGAACATCTCTATAAGTGTAAAGCTCAAAAATAGCACAAGGACGCTTCCATTCTGTGAACGGACTAAGCATTGTACGCAACATGACCACCTGAGGAATCTTCAAGGTAATCATTGTAACCGCAATCACCTTCTTGGAAGTATATCTCCTCTCCCTGCACTTCTTCGTATGTGCAGTCATAATACTCTGAGCTTGTAGAGAAATCTAACAAGACATAGTACAAAAGGAGTGAGTTTCAAAAGAAACCCAGTAAGGCAGTTAAATCCATAATAACATAAATGGCAGGATTTCAAAGCAGAGCATAATGCAATATGGTATGAGACAAACAATGAATGTATGAATCTAACTCTATGTATGCTGGTCTCTATTGGCAGACATGCTTTAAGTCATAGTATCATACTTCTTTGGGAAGGTCTCATCACACAACGCCGTTTGGTAGTGGGTCCAGCATCCCTCGGGACATTCCATGGTTGGGGTTTAGGTCACCTCTCTCTCACATCACCATTGGTCTAAATATTGGCTCATGTCAAGGTAATGCCTAGCCAAATGCAAGTCTTCTACTTAGTTATATCAACTCAGTTCTAGATACATCCATTCCTCGCCCCTGGCAATCCTTTCTGGTATCCTTCACCCTAGAGTCCTCATAGTCCCTGACTACGGACTCATCAACTGTAAAATCCAGCTTTTACCTAACCTTGACCCGACCCGGTCATTGTTGTGTTTGTAGGTCCGAAGACCCGAAGTGTTGGTAGAAGGGACTTATGGGCCCTACTGGTTGATGACGTAATGTTGGGATTCCAGTTTATGGACATTGATGATGCTGCTCCTTCCTTGAGCACATTACCAGTGTTAAGTTAGAATCTGCGCACTGATGAAGAGTGAGACAATTGAGATATCAAACGGACTCTGGTACAAAATCCGAATGTACTCCCTAAAACTAGACCTCTTGAGTGAACTGTAGGAGAAAACCTCATGCAATTTGACCTTGTATAGCCCTCCAAGTCCACACCTAAAGTTTCTGAACTATTCTGTAAAATTCTGCAGAAATATGTTTTGGTCGATACTATTGGTCGATACTATCGACCAAAGGTATCGACCAACAAGTTTGCTGAACCCATATTTAAAGATTCTTGGAATATTCCTTTCTATTTATTTATTCCTCCAGACTGGAGCCCTATTCTCGCGTTTTTAACATCTGGGAACGTGGGAGAGCCTCCCAAGAACTCCTCCTTGGTAGTGGTGAAGCATCTTCTTCATCAATCATTGCCAACCACTCATTCCTACTCTACAACTCTTAACCTTAATATGTCGATTTGGGGATTTCCAAATGGACCATTGGATTATGAAAGTTTCTTGATAATTAGTGTCCCCATGTTGTGCTTAGACTATCCTCCAAGTTTCGTGTCAATCCGAGACCCGGAAGACCAAATCTGGGCAAGAATCGAAAAAGCCAGCTTGCTGTCCTGAAATTGATTTGGTCGATACTATTGGTCGATACTATCGACCAAATGTATCGACCAATAGAGTTGCTGTCAGCAACTTTTGCCTAGTTCTGATTCGTTTGATCTCCAATTGTTCTGATTTCTTCTCTAACCTTTCATATATGCTTGTTTAGGACTTTAAGGCTATTTGGGCCACTTGCTAGTGATCTTGGACCATTCTCTTCTCCGATTCAAGGTAAGGATAGTTGTCACATCCTCCCAGCCGGTACCCTATCTGGCATACCCGAGAGTGTGATCCACAGCCCGAAGATCAGGTATCGAGTAATCAACCTCCCACATAAACAATAACATAATCATGAACAATCATAATAAAAGTGCGGAAGATAAACCATAGATCCAATAAGGAAAGAATGAATCATAAATGAATCAGAGTACTAGATATAATCAGAGTGTCAAACAGATAAGTAAAGTGAGGCGAAAATCCCACTCTACAACCAGCGGAAAAGTAGCTCTAAAAGAGAATAAACTAGACAAAATCTAATCCCAGTAGCAAGTACAATGGGTAACTAAATTGTTCTCCACTTTATAGACAACATCCTTATAAGTGTAAATCTCATAAATGGCACAAGGACGCTTCCACTCAATGGTCGGACTAAGCATCGTACGGAGCATAACCACTCGCGGGATCTTCAGTGTAATTGTGGTAACCGCAATCACCTTCCTAGAGATATGCCTCTTCGCCTTGCGCTTCTTCATAGGAACCGTCATAGTATTCAGTACCTGCAGGATAGTCTAACAAACATTGTACAATAAAGGAATGAGTTTCAAAGAAACTCAGTAAGGCAGTTAAATCCATAATAACATAAATGGCAAGATTTCAGAACAAACATAAATGCAATATGATATGAGACAAGCAATGAATGAATGAATCTAACTCTATATATGCTGGTCTCTATTGGCAGACATGCTTTAAGTCATAGCACCGTACTTCTTTAGGAAGGTCTCAATCACTCATCATCAGTTGGTAAAGGGTCCGGCATCCCTCGGGACATTCCATGGCTGGGGGT
This sequence comes from Hakea prostrata, assembly GCF_041222555.1. Taxonomy (NCBI): domain Eukaryota; kingdom Viridiplantae; phylum Streptophyta; class Magnoliopsida; order Proteales; family Proteaceae; genus Hakea; species Hakea prostrata. Next base: position 150,370 of record NW_028291188.1, on the reverse strand, counting down.
TAAGTCACCACTCTCTCACATCACCATTGGTCTAAGTACCGGCGCATGTCAGGGTAAAACCTAGCCAAATGCAAGTCTTCTACTTAGTTACATCAAGTCGATCCAGATACGTCCATTCCTCGTCCCCTCGACGATCCTTTCCGGTATCCTTCACACTAGAGTCCTCATAGTCCCTGACTATGGACTCATCAACCCTATTGATCATCCACATATGGTAAACGGGAAGCTCTCACGTCCTCTCACGGGTTGGTTACCGGCCTTAAGTGCCCGTGAGCCCAAGTCTAACCATATGCAACCCTACCAATAAATGGCCCCCACAATGTGATTCCTGTCCTCTCACGGGTTGGTTACCGGTCTTGAGCGCCCATGAATCCCCATTGCTACCACGGGTCGTTCGGTCTCAATACCCCTCCGATTAGGGTCCGACATAACAGGACATCCTAGCCAAACACTACTAGACAAATCCTAAATATGTCATCCAACAGTTTAGGAAGGTGTCCAGAGGGCATCTCCGGAAACATCCCATAATATTCCCGTAGTAGTCCAAGGACAGAAGTGTCAAAAGGACACCTCTCCTTTCCAAACCATACTTAAGCATACACATGCATCAATTCATATCATCACATATATGGTAACTTCATATATGGAAAGAAATCAATAATTACAATCAACTTGTATATAATTGGTAAGTAAATCATACATGAATCAATTTAATATGAATAAGTAATGCTACTGTAATCAAAGTTATGCAACAGTAGTATATCGTTGTAAGAATCTAATTAAGGAAACATATCAATGATATTCAAATATAGAAACTAGATTCATGCTATCTATGTAATTAAGGAAATAACCATCCTTACCTTTTATAACTCGCAAAGGAATCCTAAGAAATCAAGTAAGATCTTGGCAAACGTGAGAAGAAGGTCCTAAACAAGTGTATACAACATATTAGGAAAGATCCCTAACAGAAAAGATACCAAAACATCCAACACAAACCAATTCTGGAGTTGCTGTACTCATTGGTCGAGTGGATTGGTCGACTGGTCCAGTCGACCAATCAGTCGACCAATGCAGACAGTAGCCTAAAAAAAACAGAGTTTTAAGATATGAAATCCGAATTTGGTGGTTCAAAAGGGTACTAATCAAGGGGTAAACTACATCAGTAGTATTCTAACATATAGGGGACCTCAAAACATTAATCCAAACAAGACATCAAGATCCAAATTAGGAAACAAAAAGTTACCATAATTAGATCAACCATGGATCTTGATGAATTCGAAATAGAAATCAAAGACAAGAACAATAGGAGGATGGATCATTGCTTCAGGTAAAGGTATCATGAAAACATACTTAGATTTTCAAGGAAATAGGCTTAAAAGCATAAATCTAAATAAGGAAACAAAACCTACCATATATGTAACTACCATGATTCATGAAGAACACATAGTATGGTAGAAGAGAACAACTAGAGATTGATAGATCATGGTTCATGAAAAGAAAACACAGCAATTGGCTACTAACATGATCAATATAGAAGATCCAAGGAGATCAGAATTCAAATCAGAAGTTTAACAAGATTAGATCATGGTTTGATCATGATTCCTTCAAAAGCTTGCAATGATCATGGTTAAGATCATTGTTCTAGCCTCTAATCCTTAGGATGATCATGAGAGACAAGTCCAGAGATGTTTGCAACAGAGAATGCAGCATCTCCTCTACTGTCTCAACTCAAAAAGGAAAGAAAATAAGAGATAGAGGAGAAGAAGAGAGAGTAGACATACCTTTTGATGCAAAAGGAAGAGTTTCGACGAAGATCCGTCAAGAAAATCACCAAGGATGCAAGGGAGATGACTTGCAGAGGTCTTTGGTTCGTTCCAAAGAGTTTGGAGGCAGCAAATACGAAGTGGACTCGAGATTGGACTTAAATAGAGCAAGAAAAACCTAATTGCCAAAGACAGCACTCATTGGTCGAGTGGATTGGTCGACTGGCCCACTCAACCAATCAGTCGACCAATGTTGACAGCAATTCCAAAACAGGGAATTGAAGACCCAGATCGAGTCCAATCCTAAAGGGGTTTTGCACACATGTCAAGTGACTTACCTAATAGGTAGAAATGCCTTCAAACCAAGATAGAGAGCACTCCAAGTCCATCAACTAATCCGATCTTCATCAAGATTCAGTTTCCATAAATAGAACTTCATCATCAACTTTCATGGATTCAAAGCCAGACACCAAGTCCTCTACTGGGATGGCCCAAAGCTGACTTCTTACTTTACTTCGGGTCATCGGACCTACAAATAACAAGGTTTCCGGGTCAAGGTTAGGGCTGGGTTTTACAATAGTTACCGATATAATTACCTAAGATGTGGAATTTTGACTTGGTATCCCTAACTTAGTAAATATAGTTTCTATTTCATATTCTTATCATGTTAGACTTGCTACATATGTCTTTCAACAGTAGCTTTGTGTTTACATTATGTTATTTCAATGTATTATCATGTTTATCAATTTCAATATATGATGACTTATGTCAATGTCATGAATTGAATGTTTATTATGATGTTGTATCTTGTGAACTGATATGATGAACTTGGGCATGTGATTGCTTAAGTATAACTTGGGATTGAGGGGTACCCTACTGGTGCTTCTGTCCTTGGACATCGGTGGGAATAGTATGGGATGTTCTCCGAAGGTGTCCATCGACGCTTCTCGGGTTATTGAACGACATACATAGGACTTGTCTAGATGTATGGCTAGGATATCCCTATCATATCAGACCCGATTCGGAAGGGCATTGAGACCGAACAACCCGTGGTAGTAGTGTGGATTTGTGGGTGCTCAAGATCGGTACCCACTCCGTGAGGGGACATAAATTGCATTACCGTTACCCGAAAGGGGCCATGTATTGGTAGGGTTGCAAATGGCTAGACTTGGGCTCACGGGCACTCAAGACCGGTGAAATGATCCGTGAGAGGGACGTAAGAGCTTCCCGTGTACCATTTGTGGATGACCAATAGGGTTGATGAGTCTGGTGAGTAATATCCGTGACTCTAGTGTGAAGGATACTGGAAAGGATCTCGAGAGGGGAGGAATGGACGTATCTGGAACTGACATGATATGATTAAGTAGATGACTTGCATTGGGCTAGGCTATACCTTGACATGCGCCAATACTTAGACCAAACGGTAATGTGAGAGAGTGGTGACCGAAACCCCCAACCATGGATTTGTCCGAGAGGGATGCAGGACCCAATTTCCCCCGCTGATGAGTGACTGAGACTACCTAAAGAAGTATGGTGCTATGACTTAAAGCATGTCTACCATAGATGACCAGCATACTTAGAATAAAATCATATTGCATTATATGCCTCATATCATCTGCATCATGTTATGATTATCTTGTGGTTTATATGTGGTGGAATAACTTCCTTGCTGAGTTCTTTCGAACTCATTCCTTTTCTGTTGCAATATTTTGTTAGGCTATTCTTCAGGTGATTACTCTGATGGCACCCTCCCTGAGGCGAACCCGGATACCTCATACTACTATCCGGAGACTAGCTACATTGAAGACTTTGGTGACCATACCGAAGAAGATCACCTGGCGTACCAGGGTTAGCCCTGGAGTTGTATGGGAGCAGTCATGTTGGATCTCCATGGTCCTCACCTTTGAAGAGGACATATCCATTGTGGAGGAGACTTATGAGTAGTTACCCCTTCTTATGAGTAGTTACCACTTCCGCTTGGTGAAGGAGTGGATTCCGCCCACTGCCTTCTTAATTTATCTGATTTGATATTTATTTCCGCACTGTGATTATCGTTGATATCTTATTCCTGAATTCTATTTTATTGATTTTAGCTTAATATTGATTGTTCATGATTGTGTTATTGTCGATGTGGCTGATGTGGTCTCTGAACTATGGATCTTCGGGGCTGTGGATCACATCTCGGGTATGCCAGATAGGGTACCGGCTGGGTGGATGTGACAGAGTGGTATCAGAGCCCCAGGTTCAGTAAGACCCTAACCACGGAAGCGATGATGGAACATTCCGAGTTACCGATCAAAAGGGTAACTGAACTATTCTTAGAGCTGAATAATAGATAACCGAGATTAGTAACTAAATAAATGAAGCTTAACTGATTATGGAATAAGACACAGTAATATAAACAAAACAACTTGATCTCATTAATCACATAAGAAAATTTTTACAAGTCTGAAAGGAAGTACATCTGGGAAACATAAAAAGGAAAATTCCTAATGCAATCTATCTAGGTGATCTACTCCGACGATCTGTCTGATCCATCCTCGATCTGATCTCATCCTTGAGCCGTGTAAACCTCTCACCTAAAGTGTGCATGTATGTCTCCATCCTCATCTGTCGAGCCTCGATCCTCTCGAGTATGGAATAAATCGAAGACTGATGAGAAGCCACACCTGGAGCCTCAGAAGTCTGGTGAGATGGACCTCCATCCTCGGAGAATCGTGGAGCAGGAATCTCCTCATGCCCCTGATCATCATCCCGAGCTGGAGCATCACCCTGATCATCATCATCTCCATGCTCATCTACATCGTCATCCTCGGCATCCCCATCGATGTCGGCCTCATCGTCTGATCTAACCGCATTACCAAGCCCCATCTTCCTGATCGACCATGCACAGAGGTCCTCACCTATCTCTATATCAGGAATCATCAGTGTGTCCTCTAAATCCACTTGGAAGTACTGGAAGATGCGTGTCAAGACCCGGCCGAAAGCTAAGTTCCTGACCCCAGGAAGCTCAACTCGGTCTATCATGATATGCTGCATGATGTGAGCCAAGTCTATCTGCACGCCAGTGTAAATGCAATAGATGACTAGTGCCTCCATGATCGTCACCCTACTATGATGCCCTGCCTTCGGAATAATGTTTTGCCCGACAAAGCGAGCGATGCCTCGGGCAGATGGTAGCATAGAAGTGCCACTCCTGGGCATGAAGCAGTTCTCATCGTCCCACAGAGTCATGCATATCTCGTTTGTCTCGTATGGAATGAGACCCTCCAGAATGTTAGTGCGAGGAGGAATTCACCAACGAGAGTCTGGTACGGACGGCACCCCCAAGATCTCACCCAACTCGCTGGTAGTGAATATGATCTCAATGCCTCTGACCACGGAGCTGATGACAATCCGAGGACCATCTCGCGGGTCATCCTCGAATTGGTAGGTCAGGTTACTATAAAAGTACATGACAAGCTCTGGGTAGACTGGATATGGTGTGGTGTACAAAGGTAACCATCCCATCGCCTCTAACCTCTCCCGTGTATGAAAGATCTCTAGCTCTTCTAAGACTACCAATTGCCCGTACTCGATTGGTATGTCATAGAAGTAGCGCTCGAACAGGAACTCTGCCTGAGGTGAAATGAAGAGGTCCTCCTCGGTAACCTCCTATCGTGGAGCACGTCCTATACCTCTGTCAGCCCTCCTTTCCCCTCTAGGCATGATGAACCGCCGGAGACAAGAAAGAAATTTCATTTTGATTAGTTCCCTTGTTCATTTGTTAGATGAAGGGCATTTTTGTAATTTTTCAAAAATTTGAAATTGTTGCAAAAATGCGATTCAAACATACTAGCATGTGTATAAGACTTGGATAAACATGCTGGGATATTTCGTTTGGTGAAAATCTAACATCTTGGCCATGTAGAAGTGAAAATTCAGCAAGAAGGTGAAGAAAAAAATCCCTCTTTGGGCTATGTTTGTGATTTTTCAAAAGTTGGAATTTCGGCAAACCGAATGTGGGATCACCTTCCCCATGGTAAATTAGTCAGGTGGGACTTGGTTTCATGTCAAAATTCATTTTGGTTTAAAAATGAGGCAAGTAATTGCAAAGTTGGGAATATTGAGATGAATAGTGATTTTTGGAACCTAAGGATGTGAAATCTTGTGTTTCATGCTTAGTTTGGCTTGTAAAATGGTGGGAGCATGTTTCTAAACGTCCCTAGGCATGATTCTAACCATTAGCATCAACCATTTTGCAGTTTTGAAGAAAAACCATATCTTGGTAAATGAAAACGCAAGAAGAGAGAAGAAGAGAATGAGACTTACTTGTGTTGTTGATCAATGCAAGCTTGCAAGAGTGTTGGAAGCCTCAAATCACCCCTAAAACCCTTAGAGACCTTAAGAAGAAGTTTTCCCCAGAGCCAAGTTTGTAATGGAAATGTTTTGAAATGAAATGAGTGGGCCTTATATTCTTTTTTTCACGCATAATGTTTTTGGTCGATGCCATCGACCAAATGTATCGACCAATAGGGAAAATTTTCTGCTTTTGGGCTTTTTATGGAAATCTGATTTGTGATTTGTTTCTTGTCAATGTTGGACTATAATCATGCTATGTTGATGATTTTAAGCATGATTTGGGCATTCTTTTCTATTGATCAAGTGATTTTGACAAGTTAAATTTCGATATTTGCAGAATGGTGCTTCTAAGGAATCATTTGATTGGTTCTGATAATTCCGGAGTTGAAGATGTGCCTGCTGGGACCCCGGACCAGCAAAGACAAGGAGAGCACCCCACCCCTAATGGAGTTCCCGATGCTCCTGAAATCGGAAGCTTCAGAGACATTGCTAGCATTATGACCAACATGATGCAGCAACAGGGGCACAAGCTCAATCAAATGATGACCGGATTTTTGGCTATGCGAGAAGAGAACCGAGCAAGTGGTTCAAGAAACCCTGGCCATGCAGCTCCGTATGTGGAGAGGTCCACTGAGATCCCGCATACCAAGCTAATGGAAAGTTTTCTTAAACTTCAAGTACCATCTTTTACCGGAATGACCAAGGACACCCTCTTTCCTAATAGATGGTTGAGAGAATTTGAAAAGGCATTTAGACACCTGCAGTGTTCAGATAATCAGAAGGTCTTGTTTGCAGAACAGAAGCTTCAACATGAAGCTGATGCATGGTGGACCTCCACCAGGCCTATTCTCGAGAACCTTCATGCTAGTGTGGTTACTTGGGAGTTGTTTAAGGAAGCATTCTGTAGAAACTATTTCCCTGAGTCGGTGAAAGATGCCAAAGAGGCAGAATTTATGGCATTGGTGCAAGGCACCCTTTCTGTGTTGGAATACCAGCTGAAGTTTGAAGAACTCTTTTTCTTCGCTCCTGATTCTTTGAGTTCCGATGTTGCCAAGGCGAAGAAATTTTTCCAAGGGCTGCGACCTTCGATCAAAGTCCACCTCACTGCTTACCTCTTGGAGACTATGCTCAGGCCGTGGAGAATGCGAAGAAAATTGAGGAAACTGAGAAGGAGAATGCGTGAGCACAGAAACCTTGGCAATCCAGACCTTCTAGAGTTGTTGATCGTACCGACCATCGTTTTGTGAGGCCTGCACCGTACCCCACTCCCACCTATCAGCCCCGGAGTGTTGGGCCGAGTCCCAGTGCTGTTCATGTAGGCCAGTATGGCCAGACTAGTGGGGCCCGAACTGCAGGAATTGTTTAGCCTTCTCAACCTGGAATGGTACACCCCAGGCCTGCATTTCAGAGACCTCCAGTGGCAGCTACCTCTGTTGGACCGAAGGATAATGTTTGCTTCTTTTGCAAACAGCTCGGCCATTTTGCCCGCCTCTGCCCCAAGAAGTCTATTCAGCCCGGTGCTCCTGTTCAGAAGAGTGTCCTTGCTCCTCCTACTGGCAGGGTCTTCAGTATATCTGGTACTGACCAAGAAGCTTGTCATGATGTTGTTACAGGTACATTGTTAGTCGTTTCTTTACCAGCATTTGTATTGTTTGATACGGGTGCATCTCATTCATTCGTTTCATCTAATTTTGCTGTGAAGACTAACCTAACACCCAGATGTTTGTCTAGTTATTTGTCAATTTGTACCCCTGTTGGGTCTGCTGTTAAACTAGATAAAGTGTTAGAGGAATGTCCTGTTTGTGTTTGTGGTTTGAACTTGAAGGCAAGGTTGGTGTTGTTCGATATGAGAGATTTTGACGTGATCTTGGGAATTGATTCGTTGACAACCTACAACGCCGTGATCTTGTGCTCTTCAAAGAAGATTCAATTTCGATAGGAAGGGAATTCAATTTTGGAGTTCCAAGGGAAGAAGGGAAGAGTGAGCAAGAAGACCTTGACCGCTTTAATGCAAGTCCACTCCCTGGTGGAAGATGCTTCATCTGGAAGCAAGGTCAAGGAAAAGAAAAGACTTGAAGATGTCAGTGTGGTTTGTAACTTTGCTGATGTGTTTCCAGACGATCTATCAGGACTACCCCCTGATAGAGAGGTTGAGTTCTCTATAGACTTAACTCCTGGAGCGTCTTCGGTGTCTAAGGCTCCTTACAGGATGGCGCCTACCGAGCTAGAGGAGTTGCAAACTCAGCTGAATGAACTACTGGATAGAGGTTTTGTGCAGCCAAGTGTGTCACCCTGGGGAGCTCCGGTCTGTTCGTTAAGAAGAAAGACGGTAGTATGCGCCTATGCATTGACTACCGAGAGTTGAACAAGTTAACGATCAAGAATAGATACCCGTTGCCTCGGATTGATGACCTGTTTGACCAGTTGAAGGGCGCGTCTGTGTTCTCGAAGATTGACTTGAGATCGGGGTATCACCAGTTGAAAGTGAAGTCAAGTGATATCTTTAAGACGGTGTTCCGCACGAGGTATGGACACTATGAATTCAAGGTTATGCCTTTTGGTTTAACAAATGCTCTTGCCGTGTTCATGGACCTCATGAACCGGGTATTTCATGATGTGCTCGATAAGTTTGTGATCGTATTCATTGATGACATCTTGATTTACTCGAAGAATGAGGAAGAGCATGCGGAACATCTGAACTTCACTTTGCAAAGGTTGAGAGAAAAGAAACTCTATGCTAAGTTTAGCAAGTGTGACTTTTGGCTCTCAAGGGTAGTGTTTCTTAGCCATGTTGTTTCAGCCGAAGGTATTCGTGTTGACCCGGAAAAAGTGCAAATGGTTACCGATTGGGAAAGACCGAAGACCGTGACTGAGATAGAAGTTTCCTTGGATTGGCAGGATACTATCGGAGATTTATCGAGAATTTTTCTAGGTTGGCTGCCCCTATGACTAAGCTAACTAGAAAGGAAGAGAAGTTCATCTGGACCGAGTCTTGCGAGAAGAATTTTGAGGAGCTGAAGGTTAGATTGACAAGCGCCCCGATTTTAACTATACCTAATAGTTCCGGTGGGTTGACAGTCTACACCGATGCTTCCATGATCGGATTGGGTTGCATGTTGATGCAACATGACAAAGTTGTGGCTTATGCCTCTCGGAAATTGAAGGACTATGAGCGGAATTATCCCACTGACGACCTAGAGCTTGCCGCTGTGGTTTTTGCTTTAAAGATTTGGAGACATTACCTATACGGTGAGAAGATGGCATCTTCACAAATCATAAGAGTTTGAAATACTTCTTCACCCAGAAAGAGCTGAATATGAGACAAAGAAGATGGCTGGAGTTGGTTTCTGACTATGATTGTGACATCCAATATCACCTAGGTAAAGCAAATGTAGTTACGGATGCTCTTAGTAGGAAGAGTCAGAGGAAGGATTTGAACTTGTGTGCTTCGAGTTGACCTTTGTTGTTATCAATGAAAAGGTTTGGCTTAGAAGTGGTTCCTGAGGGTTCGGATTGTATTCTTTATGCCATGATGGCAAGATCCACCCTTAGAGACTGGATCGTCGCCTTGCAAAGTTCTGACCCTGAACTGAAAGAGAAGATTGAGAAGGTTGCCACAAATTCAGAGATGGACCCTGCTTTTAGTACATCTTTAGATGGTGCCTTATTGTTTAGAGGTAGACTCTGTGTGCCTACTGTTGATGAAATCAAGAAGGAAATATTGAAAGAAGCACACCAGTCAATCTTTACAATACACCCTGGGGGTACCAAAATGTATAAAGACTTAAGGGAACATTTTTGGTGGAATAGCTTGAAAGTGGATGTTGAAGACTTTGTTGCCAAGTGCGAGACTTGTCAGCGTGTTAAAGCTGTTCGCCAACCTCCTTCCGGATTGCTTCAGCCCCTTCCTGTTCCTAGTTGGAAGTGGGAAGATATCTCCATGGACTTCGTTACTAGCTTGCCGCGGACAAGTAAAGGAAATGACACTGTGTGGGTGGTTGTAGATAGGTTGACTAAATCAGCCCATTTCATACCTATGAAGATCACCTACACTTTGGACAAGCTAGCTAGACTCTATGTGGACAACGTGGTTCTCTACACGGTGTGCCGGTGAGTATTGTGTCTGACCGTGATCCTAGGTTCACCTCAAGATTTTGGAATGGATTGCAGAAAGCCTTGGGAACCCAATTAAATCTGAGTACAGCTCATCATCCCCAGTCTGATGGACAATCTGAGCAGACAATTCAAATTTTAGAAGATATGCTTAGATCTTGTGTGGTGGATATGGGTGGAAATTGGGATGAACACTTAGCTTTAGTTGAGTTTGCCTATAACAACAGTTATCAATCAACAATAGGCATGGCCCCTTTTAAAGCTTTGTACAGTAACACTTGTAGAACGCCTTTGTATTGGACTGAGAAAGGTGAAAGCAAAGTCTTAGGCCCGGAAATGATTGAAGCTACAAGTGCTATGGTCGACATGATTAGAGAAAGGATTAAATATGCTCAGTCAAGACATAAATCTTATGCCGACAAGAGAAGGACCGATCTGGAGTTTCCAATTGGAGAGAAAGTTTTCCTTAAAGTATCACCTATGAAAGGAGTGATGAGATTCAATGTGAGAGGAAAGCTTAGCCCTCGCTTCATCGGACCTTTTGAAATCTTGGAAAGGGTTGGACCAGTTGCTTATCGCTTGGCCTTGCCTCCATCTCTTGCTGGAGTTCACAATGTGTTCCATGTTTCGATGCTTCGAAAGTACATAGAGAACCTGGAGCACATACTACAGCAAGCACCCGAAGGACTTAGTGCTGATCTTTCTTACGATGAAGGACCAGCTGAAATCCTAGATAAAAAGGACAAGCAGCTGCGGAATCGCACCATCCCTTTGGTGAAGATTCGGTGGAAGAACCATACCCCAGAAGAAGCTTCATGGGAAAAGGAAGAAGAAATGAAGGAGAAGTTTCCTCATCTTTTTGGAAGCATAGGTACGCTTTCAATTTCGAGGACAAAATTCTTTTAAGGGGGGGAGAATGTAAAATCCAGCTTTTACCTAACCTTGACCCGACCCGGTCATTGTTGTGTTTGTAGGTCCAAAGACCCGAAGTGGTGGTAGAAGGGACTTATGGGCCCTACTGGTTGATGACGTAATGTAGGGATTCCAGTTTATGGACATTGATGATGCTGCTCCTTCCTTGAGCACATTACCAGTGTTAAGTTAGAATCTGCGCACTGATGAAGAGTGAGACAGTTGAGATACCAAACGGACTCCGGTGCAAAATCCGAAGGTACTCCCTAAAATTAGACCTCTTGAGTGAACTGTAGGAGAAAACCTCATGCAATTTGACCTTGTATAGCCCTCCAAGTCCGCACCTAAAGTTGCTAAACTATTCTGTAAAATTCTGCAGAAATATGTTTTGGTCGATACTATCGACCAAAGGTATCGACCAACAAGTTTGCTGAACCCAGATTTAAAGATTCTTAGAATATTCCTTTCTATTTATTTATTCCTCGAGACTGGAGCCCTATTCTTGCGTTTTTAACATCTGGGAACGTGGGAGAGCCTCCCAAGAACTCCTCCTTGGTAGTGGTGAAGCATCTTCTTCATCAATCATTGCCAACCACTCATTCCTACTTTCTTGTTCCACTTTAAAGGTATGACTCTCTCTCCTAATCACTTTCTCACTCATCTTTTCTCTATTTTACTGTTGGGACCATGGCCAAGGTGCTGCAACCTTGCATACACCTTGCCATGAACCTTCTAAACCCCATACAATGATGTTTTCACCGATATGACTATGATTGATTTACCTCATGATCATTAACTACACATTTCCATGATTTATTGCTTACCAACTTGCTTTATTTACCAAAACTGAGATGAAGCTCATGATTAACCTAATCTATACCTTGCATATGTGTTCCATGTTACTTCTAAACGATTCCCTACCTAATCCCCCATGTTTTCCCCTAATTTGCATTGAGATGTAGCCAATGCCATGACCTACAACTCTTAACCTTAATATGTCGATTTGGGGATTTCCAAATGGACCATTGGATTATGAAAGTTTCTTGATAATTAGTGTCCCCATGTTGTGCTTAGACTATCCTCCAAGTTTCGTGTCAATTCGAGACCCAGTGTAAAACCCAGCCCTAACCTTGACCCGGAAACCTTGTTATTTGTAGGTCCGATGACCCGAAGTAAAGTAAGAAGTCAGCTTTGGGCCATCCCAGTAGAGGACTTGGTGTCTGGCTTTGAATCCATGAAAGTTGATGATGAGGTTCTATTTATGGAAACTGAATCCTGATGAAGATCTAATTAGTTGATGGACTTGGAGTGCTCTCTATCTTGGTTTGAAGGCATTTCTACCTCTTAGGTAAGTCACTTGACTTGTGTGCAAAACCCCTTTAGGATTGGATTTGATCTGGACCTTCAATTCCCTGTTTTGGTCTTGCTGTCAGCATTGGTCGACTGATTGGTCGACTGGGCCAGTCGACCAATCCACTAGACCAATGAGTGCTTGTCTTTGGCAATTAGGTTGTTCTTGCTCTATTTAAGTCCAATCTCGAGTCCACTTCGTATTTGCTGCCTCCAAACCCTCTGGAACGAACCAAAGACCTCTGCAAGTCATCTCTCTTGCATCCTTGGTGTTTTCTTGACGGATCTTCGTCGAAACTCTTCTTTTTGCATCGAAAGGTATGTCTACTCTCTCTTCTTCTCCTCCATCTTTGTTTTTCTTTCCTTTTTGAGTTGAGACAGTAGAAGAGATGCTGCATTCTCTGTTGCAAACATCTCTGAACATGTTCTCATGATCATCCTAAGGATTTAAGGCTAGAACAATGATCTTAACCATGATCATTGCAAGCTTTTGAAGGATTCATGATCAAACCATGATTTAATCTCTGTTAAACTTCTAACCTGAATTCTGATCTCTTTGGATCTTCTTTTGTTGATCATGTTAGTAGTAATTACTGTGTTTTCTTTCCATGATCCATAATCTATAGATTTCTAGATGTTCTCTTCTACCATACTATGTGTTCTTCATGATGCATGATAGTTACATATATGGTAGGTTTTATTTCCTTATTTAGATTTATGCTTCTAAGCCTTATGCCATGAAGACCTATGTATGTTTTCATGTTTTCATTACCGAAAGCAATGATCCATCCTCCTATTGTTCTTGTCTTTGTTTTCTATTTCAAATTCATCAAGATCCATGGTTGATTTATTTATGGTAACTTTTTGTTTCCTAATTTGGATCTTGATATCTTGATTTGATTGGTGTTTTGAGGTCCCCTATTTGTTAGAATACTACTGATGTAGTCTATCCCTTGATTAGTATCCTTTTGAACCACCAAATTCGGATTTCATATCTTAAAACTCTGTTTTTTTTAGGCTACTGTCTGCATTGGTCGACTGGACCAGTCGACCAATCCACTCGACCAATGAGTACAGCAACTCCAGATTTGGTCTGTTTCGGATGTTTTGATATCTTTTCTGTTAGGGATCTTTCCTAATATGTTGTATATACTTGTTTAGGACCTTCTTCTCAAGTTTGCCAAGATCTTACTTGATTTCTTAGGATCCCTTTGCGAGTTATAAAAGGTAAGGATGGTTATTTCCTTAATTACATAGATAGCATGAATCTAGTTTCTATATTTGAACATCATTAATATGTTTCCTAAATTAGATTCTTACAATGATATTCTACTGTTGCATAACTTTGATTACAGTAGCATTACTTATTCATATTAAATTGATTCATGTATGATTTACTTACCAATGTTATACAAGTGATTGTAATTACTGATTTTTTTCCATATATGAAGATTACCATATATGTGATGATATGAATTGATGCATGTGTATGCTTACGTATGGTTTGGAAAGGAGAGGTGTCCTTTCGACACTTCTGTCCTTGGACTACTACGGGAATATTATGGGATGTTTCCGGAGATGCCCTCTGGACACCTTCCTAAACTGTTGGATGACATACCTAGGATTGTCTAGTAGTGTTTGGCTAGGATGTCCTGTTATGTCAGACCCTAATCGGAGGGGTATTGAGACCGAACGACCCGTGGTAGCAATGGGGATTCATGGGCGCTCAAGACCGGTAACCAACCCGTGAGAGGACAGGAATCACATTGTGGGGGCCATTTATTGGTAGGGTTGCATATGGTTAGACTTGGGCTCACGGGCGCTTAAGACCGGTAACCAACCCGTGAGAGGACGTGAGAGCTTCCCGTTTACCATATGTGGATGATCAATAGGGTTGATGAGTCCGTAGTCCGAGTTGGTCGGTGCCATAGGATACGCTGACTCTAGTGTGAAGGATACCGGAAAAGGATCGTCGGGACGAGGAATGGAAGTATCTGGATCCGACTTGATGTAACTAAGTAGAAGACTTGCATTTGGCTAGGTTTTACCCCGACATGCGCCAATACTTATACCAAATGGTTGTGAGAGAGTGTGTTGACTTAACCCCCTGCCATGGTTTGTCCTGAGGGATGAAGGACCCTTTACCAATCGGCTGCTCAAGACCGGTGAAATGATCCGTGAGAGAATCCAAGATATCTTAAATGGTTGAGGATGTGAGTGGACTTTCCTAAAGAAGTACGGTGCTATGACTTAAAGCATGTCTCAATAGAGACCAAAGCATACATAGAGTTAGATTCATTCATTCATTGTTTGTCTCATATCATATTGCATTTATGTTTGTTCGGAATCCCGCCATTTATGTTATTATGGATTTTAATCGCCTTACCGAGTTTCTTTGAAACTCATTCCTTTATTGTACAATGTTGTTAGACTATCCTGCAGTACTGAGTACTATGACGGTCCCTATGAAGAAGCGCAAGGCGAAGAGGCATATCTCCAGGAAGGTGATTGCGGTTACCACAATTACTCTGAAGATCCCGCGAGTGGTTATGCTCCGTACGATGCTTAGTCCGACCATTGAGTGGAAGCGTCCTTGTGCTATTTATGAGATTTACACTTACAAGGATGTTGTCTATAAAGTGGAGAACAATTTAGTTACCCAATGTACTTGTTATTGGGATTAGATTTTGTCTAGTTTATTCTTTTAGAGCTACTTTTCCGCTGGTTGTAAAGTGGGATTTTTGCCTCGCTTTACTTATCTGTTTGATACTCTGATTATATTTAGCATTCTGATTCATTTATGATTCATTCTTTCTTTATTGAATCTATGATTTATCTTCCGCACTCTTGTTATGATTGTTCATGATTATGTTATTGTTTATGTGGGAGGTTGATCACTCGATACCTGATCTTCGGGCTGTGGATCACACTCTCGGGTATGCCAGATAGGGTACCGGCTGGGAGGGCGTGACACCCGGAAGACCAAATCTGGGCAAGAATCGAAAAAGCCAGCTTGCTGTCCTAGAATTGATTTGGTCGATACTATTGGTCAATACTATCGACCAAATATATCGACCAATAGAGTTGCTATCAGCAACTTTCGCCTAGTTCTGATTCGTTTGATCTCCAATTGTTCTGATTTCTTCTCTAACCTTTCATATATGCTTGTTTAGGACTTTAAGGCTATTTGGGCCACTTGCTTGTGATCTTGGACCATTCTCTTCTCCGATTCAAGGTAAGGATAGTTATCGATATAATTACCTAAGATGTGGAATTTTGACTTGGTATCCCTAACTTAGTAAATATAGTTTCTATTTCATATTCTTATCATGTTAGACTTGCTACATATGTCTTTCAACAGTAGCTTTGTGTTTACATTATGTTATTTCAATGTCTTATCATGTTTTTCAATTTCAATATATGATGACTTATGTCAATGTCATGAATTGAATGTTTATTATGATGTTGTATCTTGTGAACTGATATGATGAACTTGGGCATGTGATTGCTTAAGTATAACTTGGGATTGAGGGGTACCCTACTGGTGCTTCTGTCCTTGGACATCGGTGGGAATAGTATGGGATGTTCTCCGAAGGTGTCTATCGACGCTTCCCGGGTTATTGAATGACATACATAGGACTTGTCTAGATGTATGGCTAGGATGTCCCTATCATTCCAGACCCGATTCGGAAGGGCATTGAGACCGAACAACCCGTGGTAGTAGTGTGGATTTGTGGGCGCTCAAGATCGGTACCCACTCCGTGAGGGGACATAAATTGCATTACGGTTACCCGAAAGGGGCCATGTATTGGTAGGGTTGCAAATGGCTAGACTTGGGCTCACGGGCACTCAAGACCGGTGAAATGATTCGTGAGAGGGACGTAAGAGCTTCCCGTTTACCATTTGTGGATGACCAATAGGGTTGATGAGTCTGGTGAGTAATATCCGTGACTCTAATGTGAAGGATACCGGAAAGGATCCCGAGAGGGGAGGAATGGACGTATCTGGAACTGACATGATATGATTAAGTAGATGACTTGCATTGGGCTAGGCTATACCTTGACATGCGCCAATACTTAGACCAAACGGTAATGTGAGAGAGTGGTGACCGAAACCCCCAACCATGGATTTGTCCGAGAGGGATGCACGACCCAATTTCCCCCGATGATGAGTGACTGAGACTACCTAGAGAAGTATGGTGCTATGACTTAAAGCATGTCTACCATAGATGACCAGCATACTTAGAAAAAAATCATATTGCATTATATGCCTCATATCATCTGCATCATGTTATGATTATCTTGTGGTTTATGTGTGGTGGAATAACTTCCTTGCTGAGTTCTTCTGAACTCATTCCTTTTCTGTTGCAATGTTTTGTTAGGCTATTCTACAGGTGATTACTCTGATGGCACCTTCCCTGAGGCAGACCCGGATACCTCATACTACTATCCGGAGACTAGCTACATTGAAGACTTCGGTGACCATACCGAAGAAGATCACCCGGCGTACCAGGGTTAGCCCTGGAGTTGTATGGGAGCAGTCATGTTGGATCTCCATGGTCCTCACCTTTGAAGAGGACATATCCATTGTGGAGGAGACTTATGAGTAGTTACCCCTTCTTTTTGTGACAATTAAACTTAGAAAAATTGTAATAACTTTAACTTATCTTCATAACTTGAGACTTGTACTTAACTAAATTTTGACCTCACTTCCGCTTGGTGAAGGAGTGGATTCTGCCCACTGCCTTCTTAATTTATCTGATTTGATATTTATTTCCGCACTCTGATTATCGTTGATATCTTATTCCTGAATTCCATTTTATTGATTTTAGCTTAATATTGATTGTTCATGATTGTGTTATTGTCGATGTGGCTGATGTGGTCTCTAAACTATGGATCTCCGGGGCTGTGGATCACATCCCGGGTATGCCAGATAGGGTACCGGCTGGGTGGATGTGACATCAACCCTATTTGTTATCCACATATGGTAAACGGGAAGCTCTCATGTCCCCTCACGGGTTGGTTACCGGTCTTGAGCACCCATGAGCCCAAGTCTATCCATATGTAACCCTACCAATGAATGGCCCCCACAACGTGATTTATGTCCTCTCACGGGTTGGTTACCGGTCTTGAGCGTCCATGAATCCCCATTGCTACCACGAGTTGTTCGGTCTCAATACCCCTCCGACTAGGGTTTGATCTAACGGGGACATCCTAGCCAAACACTACTAGACAGTCCTAGGTATGACAACCAACAATTCAGGAAGGTGTCAAAGGGCTTCTCCGGAAACATCCCATAATATTCCCGTTGATATGCAAGGACAGAAGTGTCAAGAGGACACCTCTCCTTCCCATACCATACCTAAACAGTCCCAATCATCAATAAATCATATCACAAGTATAGTAACTCCTCATATGGAAAGTAATCAAGAACATGATCAAACTCATATGTAATTGGCAAGTAAAGTCATACATAAACTAAATAATTTAAACAAGTAATGCTACTATGATTAGAGTAGTTGCATCAGTAGTACATCAATATAAGAATCTATTTATGGAAATAAATCAGAAAGATTCAAGTATGGAAACTAAATCATGCAACCTATGTAATTAAAGAAATAACTATCCTTACCTTAAATAGTTCGTAAAGAATCCTGAGAATCAAGGAAGATCTTTCCTAATCTTGGAAAGAGGATCCTAGACAATATATATACCTTATTAGGAAAGGTCTATAGAAGGTAGGAATCAAATCAACCAAAAATAAACCAAAACAGAGGCTACTGTCTTGATTGGTCGATTGATTGGTTTACTGACTCAGCGACCAACAAGAGTCAGTGACAGACAAAATCAGAGATTTATGATTCGAAATCCAAATTTTGTGATCGAATTGCTACCAAACAAGAAGGGAATGCTATGACAGTGTATTGGTATAAAGAGAAACTCAAAACCCTAACAATCATCAAGTCCTAAAGTCACAGATTAGGAAATAAAACTTACCATAAATAGGTCAGTCAGGGTTCTTGGAGAAATCATGGCAAATTCATGGAGGGGAAACTAAAGAATGATAGATTACTAATCTAATAGAGAAATCATGGAAAACATGTACAGAAATTCTAGAAAAACAGATCTAAGCTTGAAGAACTTTGAATCAAAATAATAAAGAAGATGAAGACATGGTTTCCTTCAAAAGCAAGTGATGATCTTGATTAAGATCATCCATGAAGCCTTAAATCCTTAGGAAAAAGTAGAGAAATTAGTGGAGTGATGGTTGCAACAGAAATGCAACATCAACCCCACTATTTTCAGTCAGAAAAGAAAAGAAAATTAAAGAAAACTAAAGATGGAGAAGAGAGGAGGATGATCACATACCTTGTGATGCAAAAGCAAGAGAAATGATGAAGATCCAACAAGAATACCACCAAAGGTGTAAGGGAGATGACTTGGGGATAGCTCTGGTTCGTTTCAGAAGGTTTGGAGGCACAAAAAACGAATTAGACTCGAGGTTCGACTTAAATAGAGCAGCCAAGACCTAATTCAGCAAAATAGATCTCATTGGTCGATTGATTGGTCTACTGGCCCATCGACCAATCAGGGACAGCAAGGCTAAAGTAGGAAATTGAAGGTCCAGATCAAATCCAAACTTAAAGGGCTTTTGCACACACACCAAGTGGCTTACCTAGCATGTAGAATTGCCTTCGAACCAAGTCAGATAATACTCCAAGTCCATCAACTAATCCCATCTTCATCAGGGTGCAGTTTCCTTTTCAGTCCTGAACAAGTTTCCATAAATGGAACATTGTCATCAACTTCCATGGATTCTAAGCCAAACACCAAGTCTTCCACTGAGATGGCCCATAGTTGACTTCTTCCTTTACTTCGGGTTGTCGGACCTACAAACAAAAGGGATTCCGAGTCAAGGTCAAGGCTGGATTTCACAACTGACATCACAAGTTAACCGTCTTCGATACCCCTATCGGAAAGGTAGTGGTACTCATGGGATTACCTAACCATTCTAGTCACCTAGTATTCATGTACCTAGGTCTAAGTGATATATATAGCGTCACAGTACATAGCGTCACAGGGTAATGGCTATCCCACAACCCTAGTTGGCATATATATACAAGAGGGAAAAGTCCCACAATCAAATCCACACATTCACATCATTCTCATATCATAATTCATAGAATTTGAAAGTAAAACAAAATAATTGATCTTACCTTCTGTTCGCGCAAAATCACAAACAATTTATAATAGAATATCAAAAATAATGAAGATTCAAGTAATACCATCAATCATATAAGATATGGTTAAGTATTTTCTTTACCTTTTAAGCTAATATCAATCTCGAAGTTCCAAAGAAATCCACAAAAGAGAGTGCAATTGACCCAAAATAACCTTGGAAACACGGGAAATTAATTGAGCAACAATCAGGGGATCGAATGGGGTCAAAGGGGGGGTAAAACATGCACTCGAAACAGGGCCTGGGGGGGAGTTGAGCCACACGAGACCGGTCGACTGCCCAATCTAGGGCTCCGGCCACTTTGGTCAATTTCGGCCCCTATTCAAAATCAACTTGGAATGGAACTTTGAGGTCTTCAATTTGACAGTAATAGGGTCCCCAAACTACCTTTCAAACTTCTCAATTGGTTCCCCAACAAAAACCGCCAATTTGGGCTCTCCGTGTCTGCCCACGGGCATTTTAGAGAAGTTCAAATCGGATTCAACTACAAGGGATTGCACGAACCGATTCTCACAAAGGTTGGGAAACATTAATGGGGCAAGCACAAACATCCAATGTTGCCCAACAACAACAACTACCACAACTATGCAAAAATCCCATCATAAATGCCTCAAAAGATAAGTTGCAAAGAGGGTTTTCGAGTCTCCTTACCTTATCGCACAATTTCCTTCCTGTCTTGCACTTAGGCACCACCAAAGGAGTGAAGAAGCTTCAAAATCCCAAGCTCTCCCTCTCTCCCACGTTCTCAGCCTCCCTCTAGCATAAACAATGTGTTTGTGAAGTGAAAGAAACATAAAATAGGGTTTTTGGTCCGAAATTGGGTGGGGGCGGTCAACCCAGCCAGTCAACTGCCTCCGACCAACCAACCTTATAACTCCTTCATGTGAAGGCTGATTTTGACGAGCTTCAGAGGGTAGAAATGTCCTTTCAAGGTCTGATCAATGGTATAGTTTACCTAAATTTCGAGTCCTCTAGCATCAGTTTATGGGCATGCCAAAATCTCTTTTTTATGCCTTGTAGACTGACCTTATCTCTCCTCTTGAAATCCATTAGAGTGATCGGGTCCTCATCATGTTCTTCCACCTCCATAAGTTCGATATTTGAACATCCGGTGTCAACTCATATGGTCTAGAGTTGTCGCTTACTTGCATTCCGGGTCCACTGCCTTGAAACCAATGGGTTAAAGGGTCATAAATCTAGGGGATTTCACACCCTCTCCCCTCAACACTAGAAAAACACGTCAAAACTGACTATTATTACGTACGAGAATAAGTGACTGCCAAAAAACTCTAGACCACTTTGCTTGAGTGGGTGTCAAGGATATTAAAAATTCAAAGATTCGATTAATTAAAAATCGAATTCAATTTTAGATAAGTGATGATGTTTGTTATGACTAAATCACGACAACTTCAAGATAAAGTTTGTTCTAGTCTGTTGTAGTGTTTGACTCAAATGTAATCTCCATCACATGTAACCCAATGTTACCTTCAAATTTGTTTGAAAATATTAATAAATACCATCACTCATGTTGGTTGAGAGTAGGGATTCCAATAAACCTCCTTCTCTAAATTTGACCATTAAATAAATCATTGTTTAGTTAAGGCAAACTACATGATCCAACCAATGGGACTGAAATGGGACAAACCGTTGTCGAACCGGGTCCGCCATTTGTTTAACCTTTGACCTCGGTCGGGGAGAAATGGACCGACTCACATCTGAGCAGGCCGGGTTTAAATATAACTTGCTGAGGAAGAAACCTTACTCAATCAACAAGCACGCCCGAATCCGTAATCTTCGGAGTGGACGAATCGTGAAGGAGAAGGTTAACGGCATTTACAGGACAAACGATCGTGCTTACTAGGATAATTGCCGCGCTATGATCGTGCTAACAAAGGAAGTTATCCATTATCCCACCAACGAACGGATCTATCACCAATGGATCTAATCGTTGAGATCGAACGGTCATCCGAAGAAGGCTTGAATAAATCCAACGAAGGAGATTAGAAGGTAAACACTATATAAGACATGACCTATGTACAAGAAAGGTAACTGGATCGTATTCCCAATATTCGTATTCATACTTTTGCTCTGTACTCTAGCAGAGCCTTTGTGATCAGTTCATCAATTGACTTAGCCTTCGGAGGTGGACTCCCGACCCCCATGGTCGGGCCACATCTGACGATTATTTTGCAGGTCATTCTTTAGTCATCTAAGGGTTGAGCAGATTTTTGCGCCGTCTGTGGGAAACGCTTCAGAAAGTCATGGTTATCAGGTTAGCAGCAGCGGCTACTGGGCCTCAGCGAGACGCGGACGTTCCACTTCCTGAAGGAAACAACTCGGATGATATCCCTGAAGGAAGTCAAGCTCATGAAGTACAAGAAGATGGAGGACAGGGGGGTAATGATCAACAGCATCCTCCCAATCCTCTCCAACAACAGTTGGATCAAATGCAGCTCCAATTTCTGGAGATGAACCAGATGCTTCGTGTGTTGGTTAGGCAAGTGGTGGCGCCACAGGCTCCTAATCACCGAGAAGCGAGAAGGCATGTGAGAGAAGGTGAGGAAATATTTGCCTCGCTTCCACGAGGACGTTCCCCAAGGAGGGAAAGAAGGTTACCGGAAGGCCAAAATTTCCGGGAAGAGGCTCGGAGTGTCACATCCTCCCAGCCGGTACCCTATCTGGCATACCCGAGAGTGTGATCCACAGCCCGAAGATCAGGTATCGAGTAATCAACCTCCCACATAAACAATAACATAATCATGAACAATAATAATAAAAGTGCAGAAGATAAACCATAGATCCAAATAAGGAAAGAATGAATCATAAATAAATCAGAGTACTAGATATAATCAGAGTGTCTAAATCAGATAAGTAAAGTGAGGCGAAATCCCACTCTACAACCAGCGGAAAAGTAGTTCTAAAAGAGAATAAGCAAGACATAATCTAATCTCAGTAGCAGGTACAATGGGTAACTAAATTGTTCTCAACTTTATAGACAACATCCCTATAAGTATAAATCTCATAGACAGCACAAGGACGCTTCCACTCTATGGTCGGACTAAGCATCGTACGGAGCATAACCACTCGCGGGATCTTCAGTGTAATTGTTGTAACCGCAATCACCTTCCTGGAGATATGCCTCTTCTCCTTGCGCTTCTTCATATGGGCCGTCATGATATTCAGTACCTGTAGAATAGTCTAACAAACATTGTACAATAAAGGAATGAGTTTCAAAGAAACTCAGTAAGGCAGTTAAATCCATAATAACATAAATGGCAAGATTTCAGAACAAACATAAATGCAATATGGTATGACACAAGCAATGAATGAATGAATCTAACTCTATGTATGCTGGTCTCTATTGACAGACATGCTTTAAGTCATAGCACCGTACTTCTTTAGGAAGGTCTCAATCACTCATCATCAGTTGGTAATGGGTCTGGCATCCCTCGGGACATTCCATGGCTGGGGGTATAGGTCACCACTCTCTCACATCACCATTGGTCTAAGTACCGGCGCATGTCAGGGTAAAGCCTAGCCAAATGCAAGTCTTCTACTTAGTTACATCAAGTCAGATCCAGATACGTCCATTCCTCGTCCCTGACGATCCTTTCCGGTATCCTTCACACTAGAGTCCTCATAGTCCCTGACTACGGACTCATCAACCCTATTGGTTATCCACATATGGTAAACGGGAAGCTCTCACGTCCCCTCACAGGTTGGTTACCGGTCTTGAGCGCCCGTGAGCCCAAGTCTAACCATATGCAACCCTACCAATAAATGGCCCCCACAATGTGATTCCTGTCCTCTCACGGGTTGGTTACCGGTCTTGAGCGCCCATGAATCCCCATTGCTACCACGGGTCGTTCGGTCTCAATACCCCTCCGATTAGGGTCTCGACATAACGGGACATCCTAGCCAAACACTACTAGACAGTCCTAGATATGTCATCCAACGGTTTAGGAAGGTGTCCAGAGGGCATCTCCGGAAACATCCCATAATATTCCCGTAGTAGTCCAAGGACGGAGTGTCAAAAGGACACCTCTCCTTTCCAAACCATACTTAAGCATACACATGCATCAATTCATATCATCACATATATGGTAACTTCATATATGGAAAGAAATCAATATTTACAATCAATTTGTATATAACTGGTAAGTAAATCATACATGAGTCAATTCAATATGAATAAGTAATGCTACTGATATCAAGACAGTACTACAGTAGTATAACATTATAAGAATCTAATTAAAGAAATAACTTAACAAGATTCAAATATAGAAACTAAGATATGCAATTTATGTTGTTAAAGAAGTAACCATCCTTACCTTTTATAACTCGCAAAGGAATCCTAAGAAATCAAGTAAGATCTTGACAAACTTGAGAAGAAGGTCCTAAACAAGTGTATACAACATATTAGGAAAGATCCCTAACAGAAAAGATACCAAAACATCCAAAACAGACCAATTTTGGAGTTGTTGTACTCATTGGTCGAGTGGATTGGTCAACTGGTCCAGTCGACCAATCAATCGACCAATGCGACAGATAGCCTATAAAATCAGAGTTTTGAGATATAAAATCCGAATTTGGTGGTTCAAAAGGGTATTAATCAAGGGGTAAACTACATCAGTAGTATCCTAACATATAGGGGACCTCAAAACACTAATCGAATCAAGCCATCAAGATCCAAATTAGGAATAAAAAAGTTACCATAATTAGATCAATCATGGTTCTTGAAGAATTCAAGATAGAAATCAAAGACAAGAACAATAGGAGAATGAATCATTGATTCAGGTAAAGGTATCATGAAAAGCATACTTAGATCTTCAAGAAAATAGGCCTAAGAGCATAAATCTAAATAAGGAAACAAAACCTACCATATATGTAACTATCATGATTCATGAAGAAAACATGGTATGGTAGAAGAGAAACAACTAGAGATTGATAGATCATGGATCATGAAAAGAAAACACAGCAATTGACTACTAACATGATCAATCTAGAAGATCCAAGGAGATCAGAATTCAAATCAAAAGTTAAACAAAGACTAGATCATGGTTTGATCATGATTCCTTCAAAAGCTTGCAATGATCATGGTTAAGATCATTGTTTTAGCCATTAATCCTTAGGATGATCATGAGAGACAAGTCCAGAGATGTTTGCAACAGAGAATGCAGCATCTCCTCTACTGTCTCAACTCAAAAAGGAAAGAAAAACAGAGATGGAGGAGAAGAAGAGAGTGTAGACATACCTTTGATGCAAAAGGAAGAGTTTTGACGAAGATCCGTCAAGAAAATCACCAAGGATGCAAGGGAGATGACTTGCAGAGGTCTTTGGTTCGTTCCAAAGAGTTTGGAGGCAGCAAATACGAAGTAGACTCGAGATTGGACTTAAATAGAGCAAGCAAGACCTAATTGCCAAAGACAGCACCCATTGGTCGATCGGGTCCAGGTCGACCAATCAATCGACCAATGCGAGTGACAATTCCAAAACAGGGAATTGAAGACCCAGATCAAATCCAATCCTAAAGGGGTTTTGCACACATATCAAGTGACTTACCTAATAGGTAGAAATGCCTTCAAACCATGATAGAGAGCACTCCAAGTCCATCAACTAATCCGATCTTCATCAAGATTCAGTTTCCATAAATAGAACTTCATCATCAACTCTCATGGATTCAAAGCCAGACACCAAGTCCTCCACTGGGATGGCCCAAAGCTGACTTCTTACTTTACTTCGGGTCACTGGACCTACAAATAACAAGGTTTCCGGGTCAAGGTTAGGGCTGGGTTTTACACGGAGGCAAGGTGGAGAATCAAGAAGAACTAGGGAACTCCCCAGAAGAGATGATCGAGTTGTATGATCGCAAGGAAGCACAACTCATTGAATGACAAGGTTGGGTGTTGGAGTGCGAACTCATTCATCAACCTCCAAGTGTACGGTTCGGGACAATGCCCGTATCACCGGTGGACAATCGGTGTGTATTGGCCAAGAGCTGGCTAATATTAATCAGAGGCTCGGGCAACTGGCTAAAGGAAAAATAACCGATGATATATATTCAGTCATTAGGAAGACCCCGTTCGCTGAAGCAATAGTTGGATATCAATTTCCTCAAAATTCCTGGTTACCTACTTTTTCTTCCTTCGACGGTTCGGGAGATCCAATCACTCACATCAGTTACTACTAGCAAACAATGGCTATGGCTGGTAACTCAGATGAAATCCTTTGCAGGGTGTTCGGTTCATCATTAACCGGAGCACCACAAAAATGGTTCTCGAATCTTCCCTCGGGAAGAATCATAGATTTTGAGGAGTTGACGTGAAAATTCATCGGTCGATTCTAAAGGGGAATTCAGATCAAGATGACCAAGGAAACCTTGTTTACCATTAGGAAAGGGAAAAGCGAATTGATTTGGGAATACCTGAAAAGATTCAATAGGGTCACAATGGAAATTGAGAATTTAGATGAATAGGTAGCTAAAACTGCTTTGTTCACTGGACTCACCAACTGGAGAATCTTGGAGTTATTACTCCAAGATATGCCTACCACCTATGTTGAACTGGTACAAAGGTGTCAGAAGCAGGCGGAGGTAACAGAAATTCTGGATGCGCATCAAGGAGACATGAAAGGCCTCTACAAAAGAGCAGAAAGCTCCCGAGAAAAAGCAAAAGCCCAAACAACAAGCTCGAGATCGAGTTTGAAGGCCTTGTACGGCGTGGCGACAGAGGTCTCTTGATTAAAGCCAGTATACACCCTTGAATACCCCCCCAGTCAGAGATCTTGAATGTCATAAAAGGAAAAAATATCCTAAAATGGCCACCAAAGGTTCCAGCAAAACCTGGGGAGAGAAATATGGAAAGGTGTTGCCGTTTTCATAAAGATTACGGTCACTATACCAATGATTGCAGACATCTGAAGGCTGATATCAAGAGATTGATATATCAAGGTCACCTTTCCAGTTTCATCAAGGGAAGACAAGGATAATCGCGAGCAACTGGTGAGAAAAGGGAGCGTTCGGTAAGTCGGGAGCGGCGAACCGAAGCTCCTAAGTCTAAGAAGGGCAAGGAAGTGATCGATGCCACCTGATCACCAATATTGACGATATTTGGGTGGCCCGAGCCTGAGTCGCTCCAAAAAGGCCAAATCTAAGTTCATTGGAATTGGAGAAACGCAGAAGTGAAAAAGACCGAATGGTGAGGGTTCGATCACCTTCGGTGAAGAAGATGAGAGAGGCGTCTATATGCCTCAGGATGATGCCATAGTCATTAAGGTGGAGATTCCCCGCCGAGAAGTATATAGAGTGCTAGTTGACACAGGATCTGCTGCAGACCTTTTGTCTTATGAAGCTTATCAAAAGCTTAAAATCGAGGAAGATCTAATGGAGCTGTCATCCACACATCTTTATGGTTTTGCCGGGTCGTTGGCGATAACTGAAGGATCAGTACAACTGGATCTATCAGTTGGAAACTTCCCCAAAGAAGCTACAATTCGGGTGAACTTCCTGGTGGTTCGGGAACTTCCGGCTTATAATGTCATTCTTGGCAGGCCGTCTTTAACAAAGTTAGGTGCTGTAGTTTCGACTAAGCACTTGAAGATAATATTCCCAACTAGTATGGGAATCGGACAGGTTTTCTCTAACCAAAAAATCTCCCGACAATGCTACGTGGCATATCTGAAAGACAAAGAAGGCCACGGCATTGCCAATAGAAGTACGTGATGATCGGAATGAGGCAGAAATTTAGAGACCTGAGCCGGTAGAAAAGTTGAAACGAATCTAGCTGGATCCCGACAATGAATAAAGAACTACTCATATCGGATCCGAGCAAATGGAAGAGTTCAAAACAGAACTGAAGCTATTCCTTCAGGATACAGAGATGTGTTCGCATGGTCTACGAAGGATATGCTGAGAATAGATTGTCAAGTAGCAGAGCACAAGCTTTGGATAGATCCAAGGGTAAAACCAATTATCCAGAAGAGGAGAAACTCCTCTATCGAAAAGCACGAGGCCATCAGAGGGCGAAGTCGAAAAGCTAAAGAATTTAGGGTTCACTGAACCCATTGAATGCCCAACCTAGCTGGCCAATGTGGTGATGGTAAAGAAGGCGAATGGAAAATGGAGAATGTGTACAGATTACACGGATCTCAACAAGGCCTGCCCGAAAGACTGCTATCCGCTGCCTCAGATAGATCTTTTAATAGATGCCACCGCTGGATACGAAACGTTAAGTTTCATGGATGCATACTTGGGGTACAACTAGATCCTCATGAATCAAGAGGATGAAAAGAAAACAACTTTCATGATTGATCGTGAAAGTTTCTACTACAAAGTCATGTCGTTCGACATGAAGAACGCAGGAGCTACATACCAGATGGTAGTAAACAAAATATTCAGCGATCTGATTGGGAAAAACATGGAAGCATACGTTGACGATATGGTAATAAAAAGCACAGCAAGGTCAAAGCATGTCGAAGATTTGCCAGAAGTATTTTCGGTGCTCCAGAAATACCAGATGAAGGTAAACCCAGAAAAATGTGCCTTCAGGGTATCATCAGGGAAATTCTTAGGTTTCATGGTGTCTCAAAGAGGAATCAAGGCCAACCTGGTGAAAATACAGGCTTTGATTAACATGGAACCTCCCAGAACCATTCGGGATGTGCAATGCCTAATGGGAAGAGTAGCCTGCCTGAACCGATTTATCTTGCAGTCGAGAGAAAAATGCCTCCCTTTCTTCAAAGCACTCAAAGATTTGAGGGGTAGAAGGGAGGCTCGATGGTCAGAAGAATGCCAAAAGGCATTTTTATCTTAAGGAAACACTCGGCAAGCCACCACTTTTATCCCGACCAGAGAAGGGAGAAGTTTTGCAAGTCTATTTAGCAACGTCTCTTTCGACGGTAAGTGCGATACTTGTTCGGGAAAAAGAAAAGAAGCAATGACCAGTCTATTATGTCACATCCTCCCAGCCGGTACCCTAACTGGCATACCCGAGAGTGTGATCCACAGCCCCGAAGATCAAGTATCGAGGAAATCATCCTCCCACATATGCAATAACATAATCATGAACAAAAATAAATCAAGGTTTAATATTATAAACAAGGTTCAAAACAAGAAATGAACAATTAGAATAATCAGAGTGCGGAAAGATACCAGATATCCAATGATATCAAAAAGGAGTGAAGTGAGGCGGAGACTCACTTTACCAAAATAGCGGAACATAGTATAAAAATCAAAAAGGGATTACAAATGAAACAAATGCACTAATAAATAAACTAAGATCAAGCGTCTTCAAGTTTATAGATAACGTCTTCATAAGTATGGACTTCATCAATCCAACTGATCTGTTCCAGCTCTATGCCGTTCTCAAAAGTAGTACATAGCTTGATTCGCCGGGGGATCATCAAAGTAATCTTGATCGTTGCCAGCACTTTGCGTGTAATACGCTTCATCAGCTTGTGCTTCATTTGTCTTTGCTCGTCATAGTATTCTGTACCTACAGGATAATCTAACAAAAAGAAATATACAACAGGAATGAGTTTTGAAGAAACTCAGTAAGGTAGTTAATCCATAACATCATTGATAACATGTGGCAAAACATAACATGATGCAATGCAGTATGAAACAAGTAATGTATGTATGCATCTAACTCTATGTATGCTGGTCTCTATGGCAGACATGCTTTAAGTCATAGCACCGTACTTCTTTGGGTAGGTCACGCATACGGCTCCTGTTGGTAGTGGGTCCGGGCATCCCTCTCGGACAAACCATGGTAGGGGGTTAAGTCAACACACTCTCTCACAACCATTTGGCATAAGTACTGCGCGCATGTCAGGGAAAAGCCTAGCCCAATGCAAGTCATCTACTCAGTTACATCAAGTAAGTTCCAGATACTTCCATTCCTCCCCTCTCGGGATCCTTTCCGGTATCCTTCACACTAGAGTCACGGATATTACTCACCGGACTCATCAACCCTATTGGTTATCCACATATGGTAAATGGGAAGCTCTCATGTCCTCTCACGGATATAACTCACCGGTCTCGAGCGCCCATGAGCCCAAGTCTAGCTATATGCAACCCTCCAATAAATGGCCCCCACAATGTGATTCCCATCCTCTCACGGATATAACTCACCGGTCTTGAGTGCCCGTGAATCCCCATTGCTACCACAGGTCGTTCGGTCTCAATACCCTTCCGAATCGGGTCTGATATAACAGGGGTATATCCTAGCCAAACACTGCTAGACATCCCTAGGTATGACAACCATTGATTCGGGAAAGTGTCGATGGGCAACCCCGGAAACATCCCATACTATTTCCGATAATGTCCAAGGACAGAAGTGTCAAAAGGACACTTCCCAATCCCAAACCAAACTTAAGCAAACACATTCTCAGATCAGTCATGACATACACAACCAGTAGTTCATCATATAAAAGAGAATGTAAAAGCCACATCAGATTAAGCGATAATAAGTAATTCATATAACATAAACAATGAAAAGATGATATAATTAAGTGCTACTGTTCCCACGATAGGAGATCAGAATTAAAATACAATAACAGTAGGTAATCTCATAGTTTCATAAAGTAGAAACCGGGAGAACAAGCAATCTATGTAGTTAAGGAATCAAATGTCCTTACCTTCTAACTTGAATGGAATCTTAAAGAATCAAGTATGATCTTGACAAAACCGAGAAGACAGTCCTAAACAAGTGCACACAACATGTTAGGAAAGATGCATAAAGGAAAAGATCATAAATCAATCGAAAACAGACCAAGATTGAGGTTGCTTTGTACTCATTGGTCGATTGATTGGTTCTGCTGGACCAGTCGACCAATGAGTCGACCAATGCGAGACGATGGGCTGCCAAGAACCCGAATTTTGAGAATCCAGAACCGAATTCGATGGTTCAAAAGGGTACAATTAAGAGGGGAATTATCATGGTAGTATTCTAGGGTATAGAGGATATCAAACCATAACTCAAAACAATTCTCAAGTTACAACCTAGAAATCATGAGGTTAACCTGATTAGGGTTATCATAGGTTAGGAGGGAAAAAAATAGAAAGATTAAAGATAATGAACCAGGATATGAAAGAATTCAGATCTAGTAAAGAAAACATAATAATTGGGTTAACATGATCAACTAGGGGATTCCTGGGTTTAATCCAAGAGAATTAGGGTTTCACCCTTTTGGCTCCCTGGACAAATAATTGTGAGATCTGAATGAACAAAGACAAATCAAAACAGGAAAATATAGATGATTAAGTTTTAGGTTAACACAAGGTCACCCAAAAAGGATTTCCCTTCACAAGGGAGGTTACCAAAAGTTCTCCAGACAATCACACAGATTAGGGTTTCAAAGAATTAGGGTTAGGGTTTTCAAGACTTCAATAGGTAGGGTTTAAGAACATGATGATGATCATGAGTCTTAAAGAATATGGTGAGATCAGAGAATTGATGATTACAAGAATGCTTCATCACCTTTCTGATCTCAATGAAAACAGAATAAAAGAAAGAAAATCAGAGATAGAAGAGAGAGTGGTTGAGATCATACCTTTGCCGTAGAAAGATGAAGAATTCTTCAAGTCTTTGAAAGAGATCATCAAAGAATGCAAGGGAATGGGTTAGATTAGGGTTCTAACTCGTTCCAGAGGCTTAGGAGGCAGATGAGGCAGAGTATTCCCGAGATTAGACTTAAATAGAAGTGACAGGATTCAAATTTCAAAAACAGAATCAATTGGTCGATTGATTGGTCGATTGATCCAATCGACCAATGAGTCGACCAATCAAGACAACAACTTCAAAGCAGGGAATTGAAGGCTCAGATCAAGTCCAAACATCAAAGGGTTTTGCACACCTCTAGAGTGACATACCTAGGAGTTAGAAATGCCTTTGAATCAATACAGAGACCACTCCAAGACCATCAACTAATCCAATCTTCATCCGGGTGCAGTTTCCACCATTGGAACACTAGCATCAACACTCATGGATTCCAATCCAGCCATCAAGTCTTCAAAAGAAATGGCCCAAAGATGACTTCTTGCCTTACTTCAGGTCACTGGACCTACAATAAACAGAGTTTCCGGATTAGGGTCAGGGTTGGGTTTCACATATTATGTCAGCCACGTGCTCCTCGACACAAAGACAAGATATTCCCAGATCAAGAAGCAGGCCCTGGCTCTTATGATGGCGGCTAGGAAGCTAAGGCTGTACTTTCAGGCACATCCGATAGAGGTATTGACTACTTTTCCTCTGAATAAAGTCCTTCATAAACCTGATTTGTCTGGATGAATGGTGGCGTGGTCGGTCAAGCTTGGTGAGTTCCATGTGAGCTTCAAGCCACGCACAACAATCAAGGCTCAAGCATTGGCCGATTCCGTGGTAGAAACCACTACCCCGGCTACCCCAACTGAAGAAGAGGCCAAACCTATTATTCCAACTATGTGGGAGGTATATGTGGATGGCTCGAGCAATAAGCAAGGAGCTGGGGCTGGGATTCTTTTGAAAAGTCCAGCAGGATTCGTTATTCACTACGCTTTGAGGTTCACATTTGAAGCAAGCAACAACGAGGTGGAGTATAAGGCCTTAATAGCTGGACTTCGCCTGTCAAAGGCCCTGGCAATAGCTAAGGTAACTATCTTTAGTGATTCATAGCTTATTGTCAATCAAGTGTGTCTGTGAAATTTAAAAGTAACCGCAAGCGCACTGTATCGTGTAGCTAACGAGTCGATCCCAGGGAGATATGCCACTTAGAATTCAACTTCTTAATAGTAATGCGAGAGTGGAATGATTCAATTTTTGTTAACTAATTAACTAAACTAAACGATCCTAATCTATATGTCTAATGCAATATTATTGAAACGAAAAATAAATTAAACACAATCAATGCATAAATAAAAGACAGGGAAAAAAAATGCGAACAATAACAAAGCAATAAACAAAGCAATAAAAGGAAAAGGAAATAGCTAAAATGCAGATGCAACACCACCCGTCACCGAAGCAGAGGCACGACTGTAGGCTTGCTCCGGTTATGTGGTCCGAGATAATGAATGAATAGGCAGAAAGTAAATAACAAAGTAATAAACAAAGCAATAAAAAGAAAAGGAAATAGCTAAAATGCAGATGCAACATCACCCGTCACCAGAAGCAGAGGCACGACTATAGGCTTGCTCCGGTTATGTGGTCCGAGATGATGAATGAATAGGCAGAAAGTAAATAACAGAAAGTAAATAACAAAGCAATAAACAAAGCAATAAAAGGAAAAGGAAGCCTTAACCAAAGAGAGGCACGACTGTAGGCATCTCTGATCAAGGATCCAGGGGAAGGGAGAACAATAAATAATGCTGAAAGTAAATCCTAAATTAAGAATATGGAGGGGTAGATAGAAGCGGGAATGGAGGGAGGAGAGAAGATTAATAAAGAAGGTTACTTACTTGCGAATTGAACAAACGATTCGAATCTCAACCAACCCTAACAACCAGATCTAGATCTAGAATGATCTAAATCTGCAATTGCTAGACCCAGAGAAAAACGAATCTAAAAAAATTGAAACTTGAAGCTTGAAGCTTGAACTTGAATTGCATTACATAAAAAGATTAAACTTAAACATTGAATCTAGAAATTTAAATCTCACTAATGCAAGCAAAGAAAACTAGAGAAAACCTTAATAAACTAAAGAGAGAAGAAAGAATGCTTCTACTAAGCTCTAGAACATCTTCTTCTTTGATGGAGTATGCTCTCCTTTTATAGAGTTTACATGAGATATGAAGTACGGCTGAATTTGAATAAAACTCAGGGTTTCTATCTGACTCAACCAATTAGGGTTTTGACGTAGTAATCGCGCCGACTTAGAGAGATCAGATGCATAATTACACCGTTGGATTTGAGGTTTAAGTAGTCATGAAGCTCTCCTCCAAAAATCAGCACAATCGGACATCGGATGACCATTCGATGAAGGGTTTGATCAAAACTGGACAGAGGCATTCAAAAACGGGATTTTTCCTCTCTTTCTTTCTGAATATAATTCTTTTTCCTCTTTTTTCTTTCTTTAATTAAATCCAAGATATGAGATAATATATTGAGGTATGCAAGGACTCTTTTCCCTTTGGACTCTCTCAATAATATCTCTGTAGATTTGATTTAAAATCTCAGCCGTAGATCAAATTTGCCTTCTTTATCTCTTCAATATTTCGGAGTTGGCCCATAGTCACACATTTTTGCATTTGAGAATTTGAATGGACTTCTTGACGTGTAAAATAGCATGATTCAAGCCCAAAACTCCAAATATTTGCTTAAATCTTGAAAAGTCCTAAAATCTGCAAAAACAACATAAAACCCAAGGTAACTCCACTCTAAGTGTATAAAATGCATGCTTTATGCCCTAAGATTTCACACATAAATGTGCTCATCAAAGTGCAAGGGGAGTATGCTATCAAGGAGCCCCGATTGTAGAAATATCAAGAAATCATGCAAGCTTTGCAGAAAGAATTCAAGAATCTGAAAGTATGTCAGATCTCAAGAAAAGAAATTGCGATGGCAGATGAACTTTCAAGATTGGCTAACGCCAAGGAGAAGACGTTCGACCCTTCGGTCTACATTGAGGAATTAACACTTCCAAGCTTTCAAAGAAAGGGATATCCTATATTGAAGCCGAACATTGTTGGATGGACCCAATCGTAGAATATCTCAGAGGTGATAAGCTACTAGAGGATCCAAAGGAGGCAAGAGTAATAAAGGTGCAGGTTTTAAAGTTTATAATGCAGAATGGAAGACTGTACCGAAGGTCTTATGCTGGACCCCTCTTAAGATGCTTGGGTCCCGAAGGATCGAATACAGCTTTGGCAAAGGTTCATGAAGGGATTTGTGGGGTGCATATGGGTGGTCATGCTCTAGCCCACAAAATCCTAAGACTCGGTTTATATTGGCCAAAACTTCAAGAGACAGCAATGGAATACGTTTGTCATTGCAAAAACTATCAAATTCATGCCACAGTCTCCAAAAGGCCAGCTGAAACCCTAACTTCAATTCTCGACCCCATCCCCTTTGCGATGTGTGGAATTGATATTATGGAAAAATTCACCAAGGCCACTGGCGGACGGGAGTATCTCATCGTAGCAATCGATTACTTCACGAAATGGGTAGAAGCTATAGCTCTGGCGACCATCATTGAGAGAAGGATGGAGAAATTTGTGTTGGAATCTATCATCTATCAGTTCGGGATGCCAAAAATCCTTGTAACCGACCATGGTACACAATTTGACAACCCACAGTTCGAGCAGTTCTGCAACACTTACCTGATTGAACATCAAATGTCATCAGTAGCATACCCATAGAGCAACGGGCAACTGGAGGTAACGAACTGAACGCTACTTGATGGAATAAAGAAAAGACTCGAGTCTGACAAAGCCTTATGGGTTGAAGTGTTGCACAACGTTCTATGGGCTTATCGAACTATGGTTCAGACTCCCACTGAAGAAACTCCATTTAAATTAGCCTATGGATCTGAAGCATTGGCACCTGTCGAAGTAACGGCTAGAACACTTTGAGAAAGAGAGTTCGAGGAAAAAGCAAACGAACAAGGATTAGTAGATAGCCTTGAGCTGCTACATGAAGTCCGAACAAAGGCAACTGCTCGAACTCAACATTACCAACGAAGGATAGCATCACACTACAATTCCCGAGTAAAGCATCGCCAATACCGAGTGGGAGACCTGGTTCTAAGGAACACTTTAGCTTTAGATCCATGTCATCAGAAGAAACTAGATCCTTTGTGGGAAGGACCATATATAGTAATCAAGCCGGTTGGCAAGGGGGCGTATAAGCTGAAGAACATTGCAACGAAACGAGAGCGGATCGTTCATGGAATGCAAGACACCTGAAGAAATACTATCTCTAGAAGTTTATCATTTTCATTCCTGATAGAGAAATCAGCTCAATCAATGCAATTTCCAGTTTTCATCACCATATCTTTTGATTGGGGGCTACACGCATCATCCAACAAAAGTAGGAAAAATCAAAAGGCATTGGTTTAAAACTCGAGTGAGACCTTCGAAAGCTTAATGAATTTCTAAGGAAATTCTTAAGTAGTCATAGAGGCATCGGTTTAGAACCCGAGAGGGACCTCCGAAAGCTTAGAAGAATTCTTCGAAAATCTCTAAGTAAAGGCATTGGTTTAAAACCCGAGTGAGACCTTCGAAAGCTTAATGAATTTCTAAGGAAATTCTAAGTAGTCATAGAGGCATCAGTCTAAAACCCGAGTGGGACCTCCGAAAGCTTAGAAGAATTCTTCGAAAATCTCTAAGTAAAGGCATTGGTTTAAAACCCGAGTGAGACCTTCGAAAGCTTAATGAATTTCTAAGGAAATTCTTAAGTAGTCATAGAGGCATCGGTTTATTACCCGAGTGGGACCTCCGAAAGCTTAGAAGAATTCTTTGGAAATCTCTAAGTAAAGGCATTGTCTTAAAACCCAAGTGAGACCTTCAAAAGCTTAATGAATTTCTAAGGAAATTCTTAAGTAGTCATAGAGGCATCGGTTTAAAACCCGAGTGGGAGCTCTGATAGCTTAGAAGAATTCTTCGAAAATCTCTAAGTAAAGGCATTGGTTTAAAACCCGAGTGAGACCTTTGAAAGCTTAAGAAATTTTTATGGAAACTCTTAAGTAGTGATAGAGGCATCGGTTTAAAACCCAAGTGGGACCTCCGAAAAAGCTTAGAACAATTCTTCGGAAATATCTAAGTAAAGGCTTCCTAGGGAATTGCTCAGGAGAAGACTTTGATGAAAAAATAAATATCTTCGTCGACAAAGCATAAGGATAAAGTTAATTCTGTATTTCTCTAAACGACCAGAAGGGGCCAACCTTTACAACATCAAAAAGTTCTCAGAAAAAATACATCTGAGATAACAAGTGTTGAGGTCAAATCTTCGTTCGGTCGAAAAACATCGAATTCTAATTATCATCATCGGTGATTGTGAAGAGTTCTGTAAACTTTCCTTTGTCAATGCAGAGTCAAGAAGAAAAATTGAAGCAGCTCCCATATGTTAGAACAGGTTCAGGAAGACATAGTTCGACTGCTGGCCGTGGAGACATAGTTCCTCTCATCATTTGACCGACCCCTCTCATCCTCGGCGATTGCGAAGAGTTCCGTAATCTCCCACCTACAGGGCAAAATCCTCTGCAATTGCATACCCTTCATTGGGCTTTTCCAGGGAAAAATAAGGAACTCTAAGCTTCCTTACCCTTTTGGACCAATGAAGAAGCCTGGCCTTTAGTCAAACCTGCACTCGAGGCAAGTTCTTCATAGCTAAATCCTCTGAGGAGGGACAAGGAAGGAGAGTCATCAAGATAATGAATTATATCCGGATCTGGAACTGGCCGGTCCACCACATCTTTAGCCCAAGTAGGAAGAGGAAGTCACAGCTTTTCAAACACTTCGGGATGACAACTTTGACGGTGGGGAGCCGTGTTGAAGTAAGGATTCCTTTTCAGGATCGACTCCCAGACCTCGTTCTCCCCTTCTCGATAAGCCTGCAAATTATAGGTATTCAGCATATCAACAAATGGCTTACTCTGCAAGTATTTGAAGATGCAAGCCCTGCGAACAAGAGTTTCAGGCAGAGAAGCAATGGCTTGCCTTTGAGGCGTATGAGCTTTGGCTCCAGATCCCTTCAGCTCTCCCAAAAGCCTCTCAACTTCTCTCTCTAGCTTACTGATGCACCCCTCCAAATCTGAAGAAAGCCGCCTGATTGCATAATTCTTCACTCAGGCAACTTTCCAAAGATTGTCCCGAAGGCGAGTGATCTCAATATCTTTAGCTTCAGATTCTTCCTGAAGCCGGGAAAGATCACTACTTAAGCTACTAAGTTGAAAGGCTGATTCCACTTGCTTGTGGAAGTTATCAGCAAGGCTTCTACAGTACCGCAAGCATTAGTCAGGGCTAGAAAATCACAGGGGCTTCGGATCAAACAAAACCCTCTTTAATGCAGGAGCGTATCCCAAGATTCCCGAACGTCAACCTCAACCAAAGTTCCCGAACCAATCCTCTAAGTACATTTAATAGTAGAATTCCACTAGTTCATCACAACAACTATTGCAAGAGCTTGAGGATAAAGGAGGCAAAAATTCATTTCATTATCAAAGGCCATGGGGGCCAACCCTTACAAAAAAAAAAAAAAAAAAAAAAAAGAAAATTTAGGGGGTCGTTTCCTTTTTTCCTTGAACAGGTTCTGCAGAAGAATCCACGGTAGCAGTAGGTTTTTGAGGCTCTTCGGGGAGAGGTGGCGAATCATTAAGAAATTCCTCGATGTCGGGATTCGCCGGAACTGGATCCTCGTCTTCCTAAGCCCATTCGGGGAGAGGCAACTCAAGCTTCCCGAAAACTTCTTTGTGGCAAACACCTTGAAAAGGAGTCGTGTCAAAAGAAGGGTCTACCGTGAGGATAGCCTCCCATACATTGTTCTGCCCCGCTCGGTAGGCTTGAAGATTGTAAGGAACCATCAAAAATCGCTGAAGGGGACGTTGTTCAT
This sequence comes from Hakea prostrata, assembly GCF_041222555.1. Taxonomy (NCBI): domain Eukaryota; kingdom Viridiplantae; phylum Streptophyta; class Magnoliopsida; order Proteales; family Proteaceae; genus Hakea; species Hakea prostrata. The sequence continues at coordinate 112,134 of NW_028291188.1, read as the reverse complement.
GTACTTGTGAATGCAGTCCCTCCGAAGATCTTGGGAGAGATGTTCAGGTTTGCAGGGAACAATTGTCTTCTTAAGAAGTTCATTTTCGAGGGCCAACCCTATTGCTACACTCGGAGGCGAGCATTTTCTGCATCTTCGCTTCACGTTCCAAAGTACCAATACGGCTAGCAGACAAGTCAAGGTCCTTTTCCAAGGTGTCGACTTTCGCATTCTCCTTCAGCACTATAGCTTCTTTCTTCAATCAATCCACTTCAGAATTCACCAGCAGCAACTGCTCCTCACAACTTTGGAGTCAGGAGCCACCACGACCAATTCGGTTCAAAGCCTCAATGTGATGGTAAAATTTCTCCACAGCAGACCTGAAAACATAGACAATCATTAAGAAGTTCAAGAAAGAATTATAAAGTGGACGACAGAAGACCAAGGAAACACAGTACTTGGTAGAGAGACTAACGAGTGTATCATCGCTCAAAGACTCAAGAGCTTGACGATCGGCTGGCATCAAGCAAAGAGAACTCCACTCGGCAGCTTTTTCATGTTCTTGCATGACCCAATCCGACACGCTCAATGTCCGTTGTGGAACGAAAATTTCCTCAGAGTTTTTACTCTTCTGAGACTTTTTCGGGACAAAGGCTTCAGTCGAGTCATGCTTCCTTTTGGTTCAGGTTGGAGAGGGAACTTCTGCCTCATCTCCAATTGGCTTCTTCCCTTTGCCCGAGGCTTCAACCACTAGTTTCAGATTCCTTATACCCTTGTAAGAAGGGTCTAGAGGAGGAATAACAGCTATCTCCTCTAGCGACAGTACCCGAGGAGACCTTTTCTCTGCAGCCACAACTGCCTTGGCTACCTTTGCCCGAAGGGCATCTAGGTTAATTCTGGGAGGCACTGCAAAGAAGGCTAAAGTCAAAAAACCAAATAAGGCTGCAATACATTCAAAAAGACAAATGCAACAATTAGAAAGTTCACAATGAGCCACCCCCCAATATTGAAGACTCAGGATGTATTCCATCTCATAACCATGTATCTCTTGGTACCATGGAATTGACTTGATCTTCTTGGCAACTGCTTTTTTGGCTTTGGATAAGGGAAGGACATGGTTACCCTCGGAATACGAAGTAAGCAGCTTCCAGGTGATCGGGAAGTTAAGATCTGATTGAGGCGCTCGGCAGAAAAAATACCGTTTGCGCCACCCTTTGTGATTGGAAGGACAGGTTCCCCTAGCAAGGATACTGCCCGACCATCCAAGCTCAACCTCATTATGCTTGGAAAGAAAAACCCAACCCGAAGGGTTGGAATGAGACAAAACATGAAAATGTACAAAGAGAGGAAGAGAAGGCTCAATGCCAAGTTCAAAACACAAGCCTAAAAAGCCAACGATGAGAAGCCAGCTATCGGGGAGAAGCATTCCGAGACAAACGTCCCAATGATTTTAAACAGCAGAAAACAAAGAATTGAAGAATGGAAAACAAACTCCACTCTCCAGATTATCTAAGTACAAGGAAATCTCTTCGGGCAGGTTCGAATTGGCCCTTTCAACAGGATTAGGAGCTCGAAGAAAGTATGAGGGAGGAAGGTCAAAACGTTCAACTGCCGAAGAAAGTTCAACTTCGGTAAAGGTGGAAGGAACAGAGCCAGGTTCCTCCTTGGGTATGATAGGTTGCTTAAATTGCCGAGAGGCCTCGGCAGCCTTCTTAAGAGTTCTAGACGGTCTAGACTCAGGAGGCAAGAAAGGAACTTCAATATCTTTCTCTACATTTTTCTTTTGGCTCACTTCTTCGAACTCACCCCAAATGGTGGTCAAAGTTCGTTTGTGACTGTTCGACGGGGACAGAGACAGAAGCCTCACCGCCTGAGTCACCCTTACCGGTGCTATGTTCAGGAGGACCTTCATCAGAAGTTCTACCACTTCTCATCACTAGAAAAATCTGATTCTGGTTTTCAATAGAAAAGAAACAGGAGACGAAAGCAAAAGGAAAGATCAAGGCAGTTAAAGGATACAAAAGAGTCAATGAACTTCACCGAAGCAGAGAGCGTGAAAATGAAGACTATTAGGGCGCAAGGAAAACGACAAGGTTTCGAACTCCAAACAAAGAGAATGAAACATGCGAAGACAACGAACAACTTTTAAGCACGCAGATCATCGAGGACTTGTACGATCAAGATAAGTTCAAGACCAATGATCATTATCGGGAGACGTTTCGAAAAAGTTTGAACGAATCGAATCCGTACAAGACGTTTTGAGGAACCATCGTTTCGATTTCATAAGCAATGATGATTTCGGCTGCAGCAGAAACGTGGCATCACCCTCATAAAAAAAAAAGACATTCACGAAACTTAGGGGTGTCAACGGTGCGGTTTGGGACGGTTTCCGGCTGGGCCTAACGGTTTTGGGCTGAAAAACACCTAGCCCAAATGCGGCCCATTAGCAAAATAACGGTTACGGGCCGGTTTCTGTTTGGTGCGGTTTGGGTTCGAGCTAATTAATGGTTTGGACTAAAGGTTTAGATTTGGGTTGACTAACGGTTTATGGTGTGTAAAAAAAAAACAAGAATAAACAATTGAACATCCTACCACAAAATAAAAAATTATATGGAAAGCAAAGTTGCTATTGGTCAATTTCCATTAAAAGAAAAACCCACCCATTCTATAGAAATCAAGAACCTAGATATTAAGTAGTAAAATGACTATTTGATCTTTGAATTCATGCTTAATTTTTTTAATTGTCTATACCAACTACCTAATGGTAATATAATGATTCTAATACTATTTAATGTAAAATTACAAAAGGGTTGTAAACGGTGTTATAACAGGTTGCGGTTCAGTTTCAGGTTGGTGCGGGCTCCACAACCCTCAGCCCAATTACGGCCCATTAAGGTTCGGTTCGGGCAGGTTCGGACTATAACGGGCCGGTGTGGTTCGGTTTTAACAGTTCGGGCTATAAAATGACACCCCTAGTTAAACTCGAGGAAAAAAGTAAGGCAGTAGCATTAAATGTGATTTGACATTTAATAAGTGAGAGATCATTCAAAAGCCTCATTTGATAAGTGGGTCCAGTTCAATCCAAGCCCTCGGAGTTACCCGAACGCTTGGTCTGGGGGGCTTGTGATACAGGAAAAACCGTTGTCTAACCGGGTCCGCCCTTGGTTTAACCTTCGACCTCGGTCGGGGAGAAACGAACTGACTCGCATCTGAGCGGGCCGGGTTTAAAAATAACTTGCTGAGGAAGAAACCTGACTCAGTCAACTAGCATGCCCGAATCCGTAATCTTCGGGGTAAACGAATCGTCAAGGAGACGGTTAATGGCATTTACGAGACAACTGTGAAACCCAGCACTAACCTAACCTTGACCTTGACCCGGTAACCCGGTTGTTTTAAGGTCCGAAGACCCGGAGTAAAGGAAGAAGCCAACTATGGGCCATCTCAGTAGAAGATATGATGTTTGACTTTGAACCCATGGATGTTGATGGTGGAGTTCCATACTTGGAAGTCTGTGCAAATTTGGAAAGGAAGCTGCACCTGTCTGAAGATGGGATTAGTTGAAAGACTTTGAGTATTATCTGACTTGGTCTGAAGGTATTTCTACACACTAGACATGTCACTTGATGTGTCTGCAAAAGCCCATAAGGTTTAGAGCCCATAAGACTAGGATGTCCCCGTTATATCAGACCGGAATCGGAAGGGTATTGAAACCGAATGACCCGTGGTAGCAATGTGATTCACGGGCACTCAAGACCGGTGAGTTATATCCATGAGAGGACGAGAATCATATTGTGGGGCCCATTTATTGGAAGGTTGCATATGATTAGACTTGGGCTCATGGGCGCTCAAGACCAATGAGTTATATCCGTGAGAGGACATGAGAGCTTCCCGTTTACCGTATGTGGATAACCAATAGGGTTGATGAGTCCGTATTTGAGAGAGTCGGATACGCTGACTCTAGTGTGAAGGATACCGGAAAGGATCCCGAGAGGGGAGGAATGGAAGTATCTGGATTTGAGTATATGTAAATGAGTAGATGACTTGCATTAGGCTAGGCTTTACCCTGACATGCGCCAGTACTTAGACCAATGGTGATGTGAGAGAGCGGTGACTTAACCCCCAGCCATGGATTCTCCGAGAGGGATGAAGGACCCACTACCAACCGGCGTTGTGTGATTGACCTACCCAAAGAAGTACGGTGCTATGACTTAAAGCATGTATGCCAATAGAGACCAGCATACATACATTATTTATTTCATACTGCATTGCATCTTGTTATTTTATGATATATGTTATTTATGCTGTTATGAGTTAACTTGCCTTATTGAGTTTCTTTCGAAACTCATTCCTTTTTATAAAATCTTTTGTTAGATTATTCTACAGTTACTGACTACTATGACGGACAGTACGATGAAGTGCAAGCCAATGAAGCATACTACACACAAGGTGTTGGCGACAATCAAGATTACACTAATGATCCCTCGAGCGATCAAATTGCGTACTACGATTAGACATAATGTAGAGATGGAACATCTATGTTGGATTGACAAAGTCCACTATTTTGAAGATGTCATCTATAGGATAGAAAACTCTTAAGTTTAGTTTGTCTTTCTTATTTTCTTTTGTTTCAGTTGTAATTCCTTTTAGACTTACATACTACATTCCGTTGTAGCTGTGGAGTGAGTTTCCGCCTCTCTCTACTTCTTTTGGTATCTTCGGATATCTGGTATCATTTTCCACACTCTGATTATATTGATTATTCATTTCTTGATTTAAATCTTTTGTTATAATATTAAAACCTTGATTATTTCCTATTTATGATTATGTTATTGTATATGTGGGAGGATGATTTCCTCGATACTTGATCTTCGAGGCTATGGATCACACTCCCGAGTATGCCAGTTAGGGTACCGGCTGGGGGGATGTGACACAAACGATCGTGCTTACTAGGATAACTGTTGCGCTATGATTGTGCTAACAAAGGAAGTTATCCATTATCCCACCAACGAACGGATCTATCACCAACGGATCTAATCATTGAGATCGGACGGTCATCCGAAGAAGGCTCGAGTAAATCCAACGAATGAGATTAGAAGGTAAACACTATATAAGACATGACCTACGTACAAGAAAGGTAACTGGATCATATTCCCAATATTCGTATTCATACTTCTGCTCTGTACTCAAGTAGAGCCTTTGTGATCAGTTCATCAACGACTTAGCCTTCCAGAGGTGGACTCCCGACCCCCACGGTGGGGCCACATCTAACGATTGTTTTGCAGGTCATTCTTCAGTGATCTAAGGGCTGAGCAGATTTTGGATGCATCAAGGACAAACTTGGATGAACTTAACACCAACCAATCTATTGGAAACCTATATCGAATGTTGTTATTCAAACACATTGCAGAATGTAGGGGTGTCAACGGTGCTGTTTGGGGCGGTTTCGGGCTGAAAAACACTAGCCCAAACACGGCCCATTTGCAAAATAACGGTTTCAGGCCGGTTTAGGTTTGGTGCGGTTTGGGTTCGGGCTAACGGTTTAGATTCGGGTTGACTAACGGTTTATGGTGTCTATGAAAAAAAACAAGAAGAAACAATTGAGCATCCTACAACAAAAGCAAAAATTATATGGAAAGCAAAGTTGCTATTGGTTAATTTCCATTAAAAAAACCCCACCCATTCTATAGAAATCAAGAACCTAGATATTAAGAAGTAAAATGACTATTTGATCTTTGAATTCATGCCTAATTTTTTTAATTGTCTATACAAACTACCTAACGGTAATATAATGATTCAAATACTTTTTAATGTAAAATTACAAAACGAGTTGTAAAACGGGTTATAACGGGTTGCTATTCGATTTCGGGTTGGTGCGGGCTCCACAACCCTCAGCCCAATTACAGCCCATTAAGGTTCAGTTCAGGCCGGTTTGTGCTATAATGGGCTGGTGCGGTTCGGTTTTAACGGTTCAGGCTATAAATTGACACCCCTAGCAGAATGCTTGGAACTCTCATATTACATGTTTTTCCAATGTAGGGTTGGTTGAGTGGTAAAGATCCATACTTTTCAGTGGAGAGGTTGTGGGTTCGACTCTTGCGGACGACATTTCATTTTTAGTATTAAAAAAACACCATACAAAAAAACAAAAAAACAAAATGAATAAAAAAAAGGCCTCTATTTAATTCACATGACCGATGTATCGAGCTCATTTACATGCAAATGATGAATTTAGCCTTCCCTATTATTATCGCCTGCCATTTTTCATGGATAGTATGATTCTATTTCTCCCAACATAGTAGAATTCATCAAGCACATCATTTGCACAATGAGCAACACCTACGCAAGGGCGGAGCCAGGATTGAACATGGGGGGGGGGCGATTATATGTGGGCCAATGCGGGATACATTGTGGGTCCCATCTCAGAATATTTTATTGTATTCTGACGTGGGGTGGGGTCCGCAATAAAAATTTAGGTAAATTAATAGGACTAAATATAGATAACACAATTATAAGTAAATTAAAAAAATATAATAAAATAAAATAGGGGCTAAAATTGTGGGAGAAAAACTTTGAAAAATCATGAACGAAAAAGGTGAAAAAGAAATTGTGGGAGAAATTATAGGAAAAAGGATAAAAAATATGTAGTGAGAGAGAGAGAATGAATACCTGATAACTGTGGAGAAGATATAGGAAAATTCCAATGTCTGTTAACTACTCCAATATTTTGTGAGACGTGTGAGAAAAAAAAAAGATAAAATATAGGAATAAAAGAGGAGATTCATGAGAGAATAAATATGAATGAAAATATGAGAAATAATATAGGGAGAAATTCATGGATCGTGAGTTAGTTATTAATTAGAATTTAACCTTTTATTCCTTAAAATTAGGGTGTTTAATGATAACCATTAGATAATGATTAAAAATAACATTTGTACCTATCATTTTTATGTTAAATTTTTATTTTTAATTTTTGGAGGGGGCAAAATAGTGGTATTTCACATGTAAAGTGAGAAAAATAAGGAAACATTACAGGAATGTTTAAATTTTCAAAAAATCCGGGGGGCCATGGCCTCCTCGGCCCCAACGTGGCTCTGCCACTGCTTCTACGCCTCCTCAGCCAATTCTTTACACCCACTTTCTTCACTTGTTGGTTCTTGACATCTTCGAGTACATATCCATTGATTGGTGATCAAGGTTCTGGATCTTCTTCAACACTACCTTTACAACCCAAGCTTTGCTGATTTCACGGGTAATGTTAAGTTTAGAATTCGTAGACTATTGGTATGTGTATTATTGAGAAACTGATGCATATAAGAACCTGTTTGATGTTTCTTGCTTTGAGAGGCAGAAAAGTTGGTCGAAAACCGTTTGATAAAATCATTTTGTTTCGCACGATTTTTGCAACATAAATTAAAATTTATGAAAGAAAAACACTTTCTGTGTCTCTTCTCGAAGCAAAATTGGGTGCAAATTGAGTTTAAGTGATCAGTTTTAGAAGGGGTATTCATGGAATTTAGCCTCCAAATATTACAATAGCAAATTTCATTAATTTATTCCTATTTTCAGAATTTCTACTTCAAGAAGCAAATTTTATCAAATACCTAATAAAGTGTTTTTGCTTTTTTTTTTGTTTGGTAAAAGTGTTTTTGCTTTTAGAAATACTCATAATTGTTTTTTGTGTCTAACATTTGGTGAGTTATCAAACGGATCCTAAACACATGAATGAGAGATAAAGTTTTTACATAAAAAAACAACCTACCTAAAATAGAAGATTACAATAAATGAGAGATCTACCTAGACTAGAAAATTATAATAAGAGAAATACCTATAATAGAATATTAAAATAAGCAAACCACCAAAGTTGCAAGATATACACAATAATATGGTAATACTTCCCCTCAAGGTGGAGCATGAAGATCATGAATACGCATTTTGAACTGAGGATGATTTTATTACACACGACTAGAGACATGATAAATATAAAAAAATTAAAAAATAAAATTAAACAAATTAAAAAAAAAAATAATATTAATTAAATTAATAAAATAAAAAAATATTTTTTTAAAATTTTATTTTTAATTTTTTTTTTTTTTTTTTTTTTTTTTTATTTTTTTTTTTTTTTTTTTTATTTTATTTTTTTTTTTTTTTATATAATTATTTAAAAATTTTTTTTTTTTTTTTTTTTATTTTTATTTTTATATTTTATTAATTTTTTTTTATTTTTTTTTTTTTGTTATCTATTTTTTTTTTTTTTTTTATTTAAAATAATATATATATATATATATATATATATATCATACTACTATTATAAAAACATGTATTCTACCTTTTTCGCAAATCTTTTTCTGTCCTTTTCTACCCTTATCATTGTTTCAAATACCAATAATGTTGTACTATTTGCTATTTCTTTACTTATTTTACAAGGATAATTTAGACATTTTAGTCATAAATTATTATTAATTTATCAATAATTATAATCTCTTAATTTCTCTCTAGATTTATCTCTCGACCTCTCTCAATCTCTCTCAAAGTCTGTCGCTCTCTATACCCCTCTCCCTCTCCCTCTCAAACTCTCTCTCAATCTCTCTATACCCCTCTCCCTCTCCCTCTCAAATTCTCTCTCAATCTCTCTCTCTCAATCTCTTTCAAAGTCTGTCGCTTACTATATCCCTCTCCCTCTCAATCTCTCTCTCTCAATAATGTTTCTTTTTTTTTGAATTAATCTATTTAGGTTCTGAGTTTTGGACTTCCATTCTCCTGCAAATTTCAATTGCATGATCTATTTCCTTCGGCTTAATTTCGTAGTTTATTTTCTTTTTTCCGAGATGGGGTTGGGAAGTTGTATTTTTTTTTTATTAGGTTATATATCCTGGTTGCTGGAATTCTTGATAGATTTTTGCTAGGTTTTTGTTGTTGAGATTTTGGTATGTTCTGTCACTAGAAGTGTTAATACTTAAGTTCCTCTTTGTCTGTTAGCTCAGCTTCCTTTCCAACCCCCTTCTTCGTGAAGCATGTAGAGAAATTTTGTGCTTTTTTTGCGAGGAAAAGTTCCAAGAGACAATGCTGATTATTTGGGCATGTTACATAAGTTAATGCATTATACTTTTGGTTTAGAAAATGTTTTTATTTTGTCCACGGCTTCGGAGACTTAGGCTGGAAGTGCTATAACTCTTTATTGGCAGATGAAATTGAGATGGTAGTTGCTCATGACACTTGGGCATGGAACGTCTCTTTTTAGCTAATTGTTAGCATCACTAAGTTCTATAACAATATGCACCGATTAAAAATGATTACAGTTCTAAAACAGAACAAAAATAACCTCATAACTATTAATAGAAAATGCCTTAAGTTTTCTAGAGGCACTATGTTTAAAAGCAAGAGAGAATTTCTACAGGCACTGTCGAAAAGTGAGAAGAATAGAACATTAGTTATGCAATAGAGAGATTAAATTAATTAGCTGTTTTTGGATAGTACGGTTTCTTGTTTGGCAACTTGTCACTATTTTACGTACTGGTTTGTATGTACTCATGAACGTGATGGTTAGATGTTATTTGTTTGGAATTGTCAAATGTATTACATGAGGATGACTGGATATAATAATGTGAGTCAATCAGCATTATGGAATGCGTTTCTGTTTGTGGATATTTTCTTTGCAAGATATGTTTTTGAATATGCTTGGTTTTTGCTTATTGAGGCCTACGTCTTGCAGTGCTTTCTCCAATGAAGAAGATTGCAAACAGTTTGGTTGAGGGACTATTAGATTTGCCTCTGGAGATCGATTGACTTAAATGTTATTGGGAGATAGGCTTGAACTGCAGGATGCTAACAGTTCAACCTCCACTACCATCATCAAAGCCTTTGTTGACCTATTTTTAGTAGGCTAAAGTGAATCTAGGAGGTGAGAAATCTCTCGCTTGATCTCTCTCGAACCTCTCGATCCCCTCAATCTCTCTCAAAGTCTCTCGGTCTCTCGATGCCTAATCCTCTGTTGCGGAAGGCCTTCACCCAACCCTGAAATTACACGAACCAACCTCCTCTTCTACTAGACCTCTCAAAGATAGCTGATCAAACCATTAAATTGCGCGGCGGACTGCGTCAGGTATGTGCTATTGTACCGTTATCTTTTGGTTTTTTTGACAAATAGTAATAGTAATGTTGAAGTCTATTTTTCTCCTTTGAACCCTAACCATTGTCCTTTCAAAGTTGATTTCTCCTCTTTGTCTTCTCTGTTTCCAGTGCCAATCCATTTTCTACATCGGGGTTGCAGCGGCTCATCTTTCTCCATCTCCTGGTGCAGGGATTGTGAGAGGCAGAGCAATTAACTGTAGGTCAGTTGCTCATCATGTACATCGGAATGGCAACCCTCTTTTGAATAACTGGTTTCTCATCATGTTTGACTTCCATTTATTTATTTCCTTTTCCATTATTTCCTTCTCTTGATCGGTAAACAGCATAAATCAACTAAATCTTGTTTCTCTAATACATAAAATAAATTGTTCTTTCTGCTGATTCAGAATTTTCAGGGTTCCAATCAAATCAGATTCCTATAAGTTGAACCAGTGGAGGGTAATTACCTCACGTTGCTTCCTGGAAGCTGCAAGATGCAAGATTGTGTTGCCCTGTTCGTCCTTCCTGTTCAGGAAACTCTTCTTCTTGAGTCTCTTCAACATCTCCACCAAGACTCCAAAGGCATTCAATTTGTTGTCTTTCACAGCAAGTTGAAGTGCAATCTCACCTTGAATCTCCCTTCTCTTGCAGATTTATGTTTCTGTTGGTGGATTATTCTTTGCTTTTATTCACTTTGTTAATTATTTAGAGATAGAGAAAAAATATGTTACAATATGATTCCTACATTTTTAGTTAGGATATTGAATTTAAAAATGGGGTATTCCCAATATTCGGTTAGAATGAAGGATTAGAGATTATAGAAGGCACGACTCTATCTTTCCTTTAATTATGATGCAGACCATTTTCCTTAGAAAATTATCGTTTTTCCACTTGTAGTTGCTTTTATTTTATTGCATATCAAAATATCTCACAAAATAATTTTCAAGATTTCACTCTCTTAATCTTTCATACATGGTCACGTGCATTTGCACGTGTGTAAGTTTGCTAGTATATATATATATAAAAAACCAAAAAACCCAAAAAAATTTTTTTTTTTTTTTAAATTATAAAAAAAATTTTTTTTTTTTTTTTTTTTTAAAAAATTTTAATAATTTTTTTAATTAAAAAGAGGTTAAAATAAAAAAAACATTTTTTTTTTTAAAAAAAAAATTTTTTTTTTTTTTTTTTTTTTTTTTTTTCTTTTTTTTTATAATTTTTTAACAAAAAATTTTTTTTTTTTTTATTTATTTTTTTTAAAAAATTTTTTAAAATTTTTTTTTTTTTTTTTTTATATATTTTTTTTTTTTTTTTTTTTTTTTTTTAAAAAAAAAAAAAATGGGGTTTTTTTCCCAAAAGAGCCTTTGTGTTCATGGTTTGGGTTTAGCATTCTACCTAAAAAAAAGGTTTTAAGTATAGCATTTGGAGATAGTTTTTGGAAGTTTTTTACAACTGGCTCCTAAATTAGGGGTGACACTCTAGTGTCTCTCCTTAAGTGTGAAAAATTACTACTAACTCACTTTAAACAAAACCAAATATTACTTCTTCTTTTTTTGGTAAGATCAAATATTATTTGTTACCCACTGTTACTCAGTCAATTAATTTGAAATTAAAATGATTATTTTGTCCATAATAAGTGTTATGACCAAATTACCCTTCTATACCCAACCCCTACCCACATCTAAGGGTTTCAATTGAGTACTGAAACCGTTTAACTATACTGAACCGTGTTGTCTAAAACTATACCATTTAAAATTCGGTACGGTACTTACCAAAACCGAATTTCTTCATTACGATTCCGGTTTTAGGTACTCATATCATTGGTATATACCAAAACCGTACGAATTGGTATCGTACCAAATTAAGGAATATCTATTTAATTTTACAATTAAAACACTTTACCTTTACCCTATTTACCTTATCCCTAATTCCCTATTTCAGTTTTTCATTTCGTCTTTCACTCCTCTTCTTAGATTTATTTGTTTTGTCTCTGTTAATATTAGATTCTAACGATTGTTTGATCACAATTTCATTAGGATCTTAATGATCTATTAACAAAAGTAGCATGAGTTCGTTTGTACTAAAATTGTACTACACTAAATATCGTATTTAAACTGTTTTTTCACACAGATTTAATACCGAAACAATATTGAACTTTTTTTGCAAATACCAAAACCGTACCGTACATTGCAAATACAGCTCTTGCTTTTGGTATTCAAAGTTGGTACCATACTGATTGACACCCTTACCCACATCTTCTACCTATATCTTGCTTGCTTGGAAAACACTTACTGTTGGCAAATTCTATATCTCTATTCTGGAAATAGAAGGGAGAATAATCTTTACCTGGATTCACTTATCCTAATATAGAATTATCGCAGCGGAAATAAATTTGATTCCACGTCCTCGTTCCTCCACAAAATTGTCAACGGTAAGTTTCAACAACCCAAATGTCGTGTGGATGGAAGAAAGTAGAGACAAAGACTAAGGAGAAGAAGATCCATGAAAAACTTCCTCCTATCTGCATTTCTTGGAGAGAGGGAGAGAGCCGTCTTTCAGAAATCTCACATATGCGTAATGCAATTGTTACTAAAGTGATGCGGCAGTTACCTAAATATAATCCTATATCTTGTAATCGCCCAAAAATGAGTTTTCAATTTTGCCCTTGGGCATATTATTATTAATAAACATCTCCCACTTGCACAAGGACAAGTGTTAATCTCTTTGTCACAGTGTGTCCCAGACATACATGTATATCCTAGATATACACATTCAATCTCTCTATCACAGTGTGTCCCAAACACATGTATATCCTAGATATACATATTTTTGATCTCCCTACTATGTATCACAAATACATAGACCACTTGTGTCGCAAACACCAACATCCACAAGTCATACTGGAAAATGGGTTGTGCGACCGGTGATATACCTGCACTTGTGAGCCCCAAACTAGAAATCTTCCTAGAAGGCCATAATGGCACATCACTCAAAGAAACACATTAAATAAGCATTAGTATACCACAGTGTCCTAGATTTATTCAAACTCACCAAACAAAAGGTATCTCAATCCCTCTGAGAGATCACCTTCTTGTTCTTAAAATGTTCACTACTGTAACAAATATAGTTGGCGCCAGCAAACACTTTTAGGGTACAGTTGAATCAAACATTTCCTTTCGCCCCAGACCATCACTACACTTGGGATTGACTCCTTTCCCAGTAATGCCCCTTTAGGTTGAATCAATCATGACCATAGGTAACACCCCAAAGTAGCCACATCAACCCTTCGTTTCATGATGTCATCCAAAGTCACTAAGGACACTAATGGAGCATAAGGTCTAGGACTCACACAATGAAAGAAGTAGGGATCCATCCTCTCGTTTCCAATGATCACAAAGCACACATAGCGTCACATCCCGACTTAAATCCACCAAGGGGGTACCCTATATGGATTACCTGGGGAGTGAATTACGGTCCCGTCGATCAAGTTTAGGAACGATCATAGTCACTTAGCACAATAGTATAATCAAAAGCAAGAACAATTCTTTGTATTAAATTAATTTAATAATAAAAGTCGATAAAAGATCTCAGAAGGATTCACAAATAACATCAGAGTGCGGAAATGACAAGTGAAACAACTAAGCTATAGTCCTGACAATTCAAATAAAAGGTCAAAAAGGGAATGAGGCGACATCCCATCCCTAACACTTTAATATGATACTGAACTTCTACAAACAAGTCCCGATCTCGGTCTACTCATCTTGATCAACTGGTTCATCGCCACTAGTATGATACAAGTCTTCAACTCGGCCTCCAGAGGATTGACTGCCACAGTCAACAATGGTAGTACCTGTAGAAAAGTCTAACAAAATATGTTGCAAAAAGGAGTGAGTTCAAAAGAACTCAGCAAGGTAGTCATTCCATAAAATATAAACCATATGATACAAGCCATAACATGATGCAATATGATATGGAACATATGATGCAAATATGGTTCTAACTCTATGAATGCTGGTCTCTAAGGTAGACATGCTTTAAGTCATAGCACCATACTTCTCTGGGTCGTCTGTCACTCTCCCATTCCATATCTTGGGAATGCCCGGGGAATATCGGTAAAGTCATCTCAAAAACCATGGTAAGGGAATCGGTCACTGCTCTCTCACATCACCATTTGGTATGAGTATTGGCGCATGTCACAGTAAAGCCTAGCCCAATGTAAGTCATCTACTTAGTCATATCAACTCAGATCCAAATACGTCCATTCCTCGCCCTCGGCGATCCTTTCTAGTATCCTTCACACTAGAGTCAGCGTAATCCCGGATTACGGACTCATCAACCCTATTGGTCATCCACAAATAGTAAACGGGAAGCTCTCACGTCCTCTCACGGGTTGGTTATCGGTCTTGAGCGCCCGTGAGCCCAAGTCTATCCATTTGCAACCCTACCAATAAATGGCTCCCACAATGAGATTTATGACCTCTCACGGATTGGTTATCGGTCTTGAGTGTCCACAAATCCCCACTGCTACCACGAGTCGTTCGGTCTCAATGCCCTTCCGATTCGGGTCTGATACGACAGGGACATCCTAACAAAACAACTAGACAGTCCTATGCATGTCATCCAATAACCCGGAAAAGAGTCGATAGGCACCTTCGGAGAACATCCCATACTATTCCCTCCGGTGCCCAAGGACAGAAGTGTCAATAGGACACTCCCCAATCCCAAGTTATACGTAGGCAATCACATATTCAAGTTCATCATCTTTCATGTATCCAATACGTCTTCATAATACAAGTTAAATCATGATATTGAAATGAATCATCATAGACATAAGTAATGAAGAATAATAATGTAACATGATAGAAGTATAAAGATTTCAATGCTACTGTCCTAACACATATATCACAGTCTTATAATGATTAAAAGTAGTCAAGAGATTCCATTCTTTAAATAAGAACACAAATCATAAGTTGATGACTTATATGTTTATGGAGATAAACATCCTTACCTTAATCAAGTTGTAAATAAAATCAATGATCACCAAGAATAGTCCCAAAAGTCAGTGTTGGTACCCTAGACAACATACAAGTAACATCAGAGAAGAAAACATTCGAATCGGGGTTCAAACGGATCAATTTGGCTGAGTACAGGGCATTAACAACTCTTGGTTGACTGGCTTGGTTGACTGTCAGTCGACCAAGACTTGTTAACTTCAGGACAGCAATGGAAACTTGATCCGAAACTTCCCTTCCAGTACTCCGATCATCACGAAAGTTGGAGGGCAAGTTTATAACAATAAGAGGATACTACACACTAATTTTCATGATGATCCAACGGTTCAATAAAAAATGCCCAATTCGAAATCTTAGGTTCTATACGGTAATTATCAAGAATCAAAATGGAATTGATAGAAATTGTAAAGGATGATGGGAATCAATCAAATGAATGTTAAGAATCAAGTTAGAATCTGAATTTCATTATAGTCTAAGCTTAACATGCATCTACATATCAGATTTGAATCAAAATAGGTTAAATTGAAGAGAATCAAAGTGATGGAGTGCAATTAATCTCAATTGAATCATAATCATAGTATGAGTGAGGAAGATTAAGGAATATGAAAGGAGAAACTCATGGTTGAATGTTTGTAAGATTGCAGCACTTCAGCCATGGTCTCAAGATTATCAAATGATAGAAAAATGAATAGATTAGAAGAAGAATAGAAGAAATCATACCTTGGATTGATGATTAATGTATACACTACTGATTAGAGTCAAAGATCTTCAAAAACACCAAGAAAAGCTCAAGAGAGTGTCCAACCTCGTTCTCTGGAGTGCCAAAGCTTAGTTTAGGTCCTCATTCACGAGTTCCAAAAAGGTAGGGGCAAAATGGGAAGTGATTTAGTGAATATTAGAATTCCATTACTCTTGGTCGATGCTTGGTTGTTGTCACGATCGACCAAGCAGTCGACCAAGACATGACAGCAACTTCAGGAGTGGATTCGGGAGGCTATATGAGGTCAAATCGAGTGAGGTTTACTCCTACAAGTCAATCAAGAAGTCTAGTTTCCAGAAATACCTTCGGATCAAGCATTGGAGCTCTTTAGGTACTTCATATAATTCAATCTTCTTCGATGCGCAGGCAGGATTGGCCAGACATAGTTCAGAAACTTCGGACAGGGATTTGGAGGGCTGTATGCAGTCAAATTGAGTGGGGTTTTCTCCTACAAGTCCATCAAGAAGTCCAGTTTCATGAAATATATTCGGATTGAGCAGAGGAGTTCATTAGGTATTTCAAATAATTCACCCCTCTTCGGTGTGCAGATTCAAAACTAACACTGACAATGCTCTCAAGTGAGGGGGCATCATCGTCAATGTCCAAGGGCTTGGGTTCCGATACCAAATCATCAACAAAAAGGTTCCACAAGTATCTTTTCCCCCCACTTCAGGTCTTTGGACCCACAAATATAACAGATTCCGGGTCGGGTCAAGGTTAGGGTAATGCCGGATATTATAGATCTACCCTAAGGCAAAGGTTTGGCATGGCTTCCTAAGGTTTTAAAAGATAATAATATTGAAATCAAGGTCCAACTTCAAGGTCTAACATCAAACAAGTCTTTCTTCACCCAAAACAAATAGGGTGCCCCGGGCTAGGTTTGGGCTGGATTTCATATTCTCCCCCCTTAAAATAATTTCGTCCTCGAAATTGGGAGAGTACTAGGCTTTCGAAAGAGATGGAGATACATCGCTTTTACCTTGGCTTTCTTCTCCCAAAATCTTCGGAAAACAAATAACAATAAATCTTCAGAAAACAAATAACAATAAGTCTTTTGTAAGGAAACAAGGGATAAATCTAACATGCTTTGAAATCAAATCAAAAGTATGATCATGGTTTCATGAAGACTTCACAAGGATCATGGCGAAGACCAATATGAAGATCATAAAACCTTAAGAATGACAGGAGATTGTAGAATAGATGGTTGCAAGAATGCGGCATCTTCTTCTAGATCTCAATCACAAAGAATAAAATATGGTAAGAGCAGATCAATACAACACAAGAGAGATTACTAACCTTTGATTGAGGAACAGGAGATGAAAGGCTTAAAGTCTTAGAACAATTAGAAGGAGTAACAAATCATGAATATCACACTCGATTTCTCTTCGAAATCATCATGTGGGGAATTTACAGGGTTATAGAGAGTATGGAGATTCCATTTAGAACAACATGTATAGAAGAATCAATCATGGAAATGACTTAAGATCACCCTCTCATCAAAGGGAAGAATTTAGCAGGGGAAAAATATCAGCTTTGAGATAAACTTCTACCAAATGAAACTAGGCAACTCATACGACAGAGTATCAATCTAACAATATATATATAGTAGGTATGCATTTGGTATAGCAACAAGGTTAGGATTAAGCGGGATTTCACATTCTCCCCCCCTTAAAATAATTTCGTCCTCGAAATTGAAAGCATACCTGGACTTCCAATAAGATGAGGAAACTTCTTCAGGGGTGTGATTGTTCCACCAGATCTTTACCAAGGGAAAGGAAAGTAGAACGAGAGACAGGTCTAATAGGTAGAGAAGCATGAACTCTTGGCTGACTTCTTAAATAGTTAAGAGGAATTCAAACACTACTCACAGGTATTTCATACGGACTAGGCAAATTCATATAGCAAGAATAAATCAAAATAATGCATATGGCCTTTATGCAATGAATCAGTAAGGATTAAATCAAGCAACACATATGATATGTACGTAATGCATAAGTGAAGAATAAATCGGGACAATGCCTGTGGTATTCATACAATGCATAGGCAACTATAAATCAAAATAGTGCATGTAGTATTTATGCAAATGCAAAAATCAGAGAATAGGTCAATAACAAGAGTTGGGGTTAAGAGTAACGTACTGGTTAGGAGATCCTGATCTGGTTCCGGTTCACTTTCAACCATGTTAATTACTTCATTGGAAGGAGGGGCTTGAACTGGTTTTGCAGCCAAGGCAACTTGACGACTTAATTTGTGGGGGCAGCGGCGGGCAAAGTGTCCTTTTTGACGGCAGTAAAAACAAGTGAGTTTCCTTTGTCCTACAGGCTGTACCGGCTCTATAGGGCTCTGATGCACTGGCCTCGGGTCTCTAGCAGTTTGATTGAGGTTTGCATCCCAAACACCTTGTCCCACAATTCGGGGCTGGTAAGTCGAAGTGGGATACGGTGCAAGCCTAGTGAATTTTTTGTCGATCCTTTTAGCGTGGCTGGAACTTCCGTTGGGTAGGGACTTTTGGTGACCTAACTTCACTTCTCCAACATTAACAAGGTTAGGGTCTGCCTGGGTAGCAGCACGGGTCTCGCTGTGCATGGCCATTAACCCAGTCAAAATTTGGTTGAACTACACACTCTGCTGTTGCAACATATCCCCCATGAGATTAATGATTTCTTGGTAGTTGACCACTGGAGGAGCACCGGATAGGTTGCCGGTAGCTTGACCCTTCGGAGGGTTCTGGACTTCAACATTTCCAGATGACGCTCCAGCTTTAGGGACAACTCTCTTCCCCTTCCGACTTGAGGAAGCACCGCAATTCCTTCTTCTGGTCATTCTAACAACCAAACGAAAATTAAAAATCTATAGGGAAAATGTCCAAATTCAAAGATCATACTTCCAACATCACAAACATACTTACTTTCAACTGTACAAGTCATCAAAAACCAAACAAAGCAATAACAATCAAATTTTTTTTCTTCCTCAAAACAGGCCAAAGCAGCAAATTTTCACTTTCTTGGTCGATGCACTTTGGTCGATGGCATCGACCAAAGAGGATAGACCAAAAATGTCTGCGTAAAAATAATATTTAAAGGGCCCACTTCTCATTTCATTTTCATTTCTCACACTACCATTTCGAATTTAGTTCTGGGAAAAACGACCCCCTAGGGTTTCTAAGCTTGATTCAAGGCTCCAACAACACTTGCAACCCTCTCTTGATCATCAACACAAGTAGGTTCTCTTTCTTTTTCTCTTTTCTTGAAAACTTCATTTACCATTGATGTGTTTTTCATTAAAACTAAACAATGCTTGTTGCTAAAGGTTAGAATCATGCATGTAAGTGATTAGAAACATGTTTTCCAAAAAATTTCAAGTAAGACTAAGCTCCAAACACAAGATTGCATTCATTTTGATTACCAAAACACTATTCATTTCACAAAAACCCAACTTTACAAAAACTTGTCTCATTTTCAAACCAAAATGAATTTTAACATGAAATAAATTTCTACAATACTGATTTACTATAGGGGAGGTGTTCCCACTCTCCATTCAGTCAAACTCCAATTTTTCGAAAATCACAAATGCAAGCCAAAAGAGGGATTTCTCTCTCCTACTTGCTGAATTTTCACTTTAAATAATGTCAAAAAGACGGATTTTCATCAAAAGAAGTATTCTAGCATGTTCGTACAGGTCTTATGCATATTTTAGAATAATCAAATCAAAATTTTACCAAGATCGAAATTTTCTAAAAATTTATGAAAATGCCCTTCATCTAACAATTACACACTGGGACTAATCTAAATGAATTTCTTTCTTTGTTTCAACAGACTCATCATGCCTAGAGGAGGGTGATGGGTGGATAGATGTCGAGGATATGTTCCCCGGTCAGAGGTTACGGACGAGGAGCAATTCACTACCCCTATGGCTGAGTTTCTACATGAGTACTACTTTTATGATATACCGATCGAGCATGGACGGTTGGTTGTTGTGGATGATTTAGAGACGTTTCACATTCAGGAGGGGTTGGAGGCTATGGATTGTTTTCATTTACATACCACAGCATATTTGGTCTATCTAGGTCTCGTCAGGTACTTCTATAGTAATCTACTTACCGTATCGAGGATGATCCACGGGATGGTTCCAGGATTGTCATGGACTCTATGGTCGGAGGTAGGGAGATCAGTTTCACTACTAGGACACTGGCTCGCATCTTAGATGTTCCGATTGTAAGAGATTTCTGCTAGTGGATTCTGGCAAGCAAAGACATCACAGAGGCTTCGTGACGCAGCTAGGTTAGAGGATGAGGGTAATATTGCCAAGGCTGATGGCGCAGAGGATGATGGTGATGAGTAGGATGAGGATGATGATGGTGATGTTGATGATCATGACCAGCTCGGGATGAGGATGATATTGATAATTAGGGAGATGAAGATCATAGAGATGAGGATCGAGGCCAGGATGAGATTTTGAGACACGAGGAGATTCTTACACCACGCTTCCGTGAGATTGGAGGTCCAACACATACGACTTTTGAGGCTCTAGGTGTGGCTTCTCATCAGTCATCGATTCATTCCATACTTGAGAGGATCGAGGCTCATCAGGAGGCTATAGAGGCTGGACAAAGGAGGATGGAGTTACACATGTGCACCCTAGGTGAGAGGTTTGCACGACTGGAGGAGGAGTTCAGATCTAGGAGGGATCAGACAGATCGTCAAAGTCGATCACCTAGATAGATAGTACTAGGAGTTTCCTTTTATGCTTTGTTGGATGTATTTCTCTTCAGACTTGTAAAAATTTCTTATGTGCTTAATAAAATTAAGTTGGTTTCGCTTATGTTATTGTACATTATGCATTTCTTTTATGGCATTAGAAATTGTTACTGTTTAATTATGACTTATGACTCATGACGGCTACTCACATCCATTTCTCCCAACTACAACACTCAACCAGACTCGTACGACGACATATGACACAGACACATGACAACATATGACGATGACACAACTCAGACTCATGACAACACACGACTCACAACAAAGACTCACTGACACAGATGACTCATAACGACAACTTTCAACTCAAGGCTCAACTCATGACTCACAACACAAACACAATACTTAAAACTGACAACTTAACTCTAATCATTACTACAACCCAAGTACAAGTCATAAACTTTTAATTATTGTGTATTATTCGACCAAGATGTATCATGCTTCATTTATTCAAGTTTCTAATCCATGTTTTCTATTATTCCATTCTAAGAAAGTTTGAGTCACTTCTGGATCTATGACTCAAGGATGCTTTACCACTGTGTTCCATGATTATGATTGTCCGAAAACTTGGGCTTTGATACCATCTGTCACATCTCGACCTAAATCCACCAAGGGGGTACCCTATTTGGATTACATGGGGAGTGAATTACGGTCCCTTCGATCAAGTTTAGGAACGATCATAGTCACTTAGCACAATAGTATAATCGAAAGCAAGAACAATTCTTTGTATTCAATTAATTTAATAATAAAAGTCAATATAAGATCTCAGAAAGATTCACAAATAACATCAGAGTGCGGAAATGATTCAATTAGGATAAACCATCAAGTGTGAAAAGGAGGGAGGAAACCCATCCTATAATATTAGCGAAAGATGAAACGACTAAAGTGAAGGTTACAACCGATTCACCAAATAACAAGTGAAACAACTAAGCTATCGTCCTGAAAATTCAAATAAAAGGTCAAACAGGGAATGAGGCGACATCCCATCCCTAACACTTTAATATAATACTGAACTTCTACAAACAAGTCCCGATCTCGGTCTACTCGTCTTGATCAACTGGTTCATTGCCACCAGTATGATACAAGTCTTCAACTCGGCCTCCAGAGGGTTGACTGCCACAGTCAACAGTGGTAGTACCTATAGAAAAGTCTAACAAAATATGTTGCAAAAAGGAGTGAGTTCAAAAAAACTCGGCAAAGTAGTCATTCCATAAAATATAAACCATATGATACAAGCCATAATATGATGCAATATGATATGGAACATATGATGCAAATATGGTTCTAACTCTATGAATGCTGGTCTCTAAGGTAGACATGCTTTAAGTCATAGCACCATACTTCTCTGGGTCATCTGTCACTCTCCCATTCCATATCTTGGGAATGCCTGGGGAATATCGGTAAAGTCATCTCAAAAACCATGGTAAGGGAATCGATCACCGCTCTCTCACATCACCATTTGGTATGATTATTGGTGCATGTCACAGTAAAGCCTAGCCCAATGCAAGTCACCACTCAGTCATATCAACTCAGATCCAGATACGTCCATTCCTCGCCCCCGGCGATCCTTTCCGGTATCCTTCACACTAGAGTCAGCGTAATCCCGGATTAAACTCATCAACCCTATTGGTCATCCACAAATAGTAAACGGGAAGCTCTCACGTCCTCTCACGGGTTGGTTACTGGTCTTGAGTGCCCGTGAGCCCAAGTCTATCCATTTGCAACCCTACCAATAAATGGATCCCACAATGAGATTTATGACCTCTCACGGATTGGTTACCGGTCTTGAGTGCCCACAAATCCCCACTGCTACCACGGGTCATTCAGTCTCAATGCCCTTCCGATTCGGGTCTGATACGACAGGGACATCCTAGCCAAACAACTAGACAGTCCTATGTATGTCATCCAATAACCCGGAAAAGAGTCGATTGGCACCTTCGGAGAACATCCCATACTATTCCCTCCGGTGCCCAAGGACAGAAGTGTCAATAGGACACTCCCCAATCCCAAATTATACGTAGGCAATCACATATTCAAGTTCATCATCTTTCATGTATCCAATACATCTTCATAATACAAGTTAAATCATGATATTGAAATGATTCATCATAGACATAAGTAATGAAGAATAATAATGTAACATGACATAGGTATAAAGATTTCAATGCTACTGTCCTAACACATATATAACAGTCTTATAATGATTAAAAGTAGTCAAGAGATTCCATTCTTTAAATAAGAACACAAATCATAAGTTGATGACTTATATGTTTATGGAGATAACCATCCTTACCTTAATCAAGTTGTAAATAAAATCAATGATCACCAAGAATATACCCAAAAGTCAGTGTCGGTACCCTAGACAACATACAAGTAACATCAGAGAAGAAAACATTCGAATCGGGGTTCAAACGGATCAATTCGGCTGCGTACAGGGCATTAACAACTCTTGGTTGACTGGCTTGGTCGACTGTCAGTCGACCAAGCAGTCGACCTAGACTTGTTAACTTCAGGATAGCAATGGAAACTTGATCCAAAACTGCCCTTCCGGTACTCCGATCATCACGAAATTTGGAGGGAAAGTTTATAACAGTAAGAGGATACTACACACTAATTTTCATGATGATCCAACGGTTCAATAAAAAATGCCCAATTCGAAATCTTAGGTTCTATACGGTAATTATCAAGAATCAAAATGGAATTGATAGAAATTGTAAAGGGTGATGGGAATCAATCAAATGAATGTTAAGAATCAAGTTAGAATCTTAATTTCATTATAGTATAAGCTTAACATGCATCTACATATCAAATTTGAACCAAAATAGGTTAAATTGAAGAGAATCAAAGTGATGGAGTGCAATTAATCTCAATTGAATCATAATCATAATATGAGTGAGAAAGATTAAGGAATATGAAAGGGGAAACTCATGGTTGAGTGTTTGTAAGATTGCAGTACTTCAGCCATGGTCTCAAGATTATCAAATGATAGAAAAATGAATAGATTAGAAGAAAAAAAAGAAGAAATCATACCTTTGATTGATGATTAATGTATATACTACTGATTAGAGTCAAAGATCTTCAAAAACACCAAGAAAAGCTCAAGAGAGTGTCCAACCTCGTTCTCTGGAGTGCCAAAGCTTAGTTTAGGTCCCCATTCATGAGTTCCAAAAGGTAGGGGCAAAATGGGAAGTGATTTAGTGAATATTAGAATTCCATTACTCTTGGTCGACTGGCTTGGTTGACTGTCAGTCTACCAAGCAGTCGACCAAGACATGACAGCAACTTCAGGAGTGGATTCGGGAGGCTATATGAGATCAAATTGAGTGTGGTTTACTCCTACAAGTCAATCAAGAAGTCTAGTTTTCAGAAATACCTTCGGATCAAGCATTGGAGCTCTTTAGGTACTTCATATAATTCAATCTTCTTCGATGCGCAGGCAGGATTGGCCAGACATAGTTCAGAAACTTCGGACAGGGATTTGGAGGGCTGTATGCGGTCAAATTGAGTGGGGTTTTCTCCTACAAGTCCATCAAGAAGTTTATTTTCGGGAAATATATTCGGATTGAGCAGAGGAGTTCATTAGGTATTTCAAATAATTCACCCCTCTTCGGTGTGCAGATTCAAAACTAACACTGACAATGCTCTCAAGTGAGGGGCATCATCGTCAATGTCCAAGGGCTTGGGTTCCGGTACCAATTCATCAACCAAAAGGTTCCACAAGTATCTTTTCCCCACACTTCAGGTCTTTGGACCCACAAACATAACAGATTCCGGGCCGGGTCAAGGTTAGGGTAATGCCGGATATTACAGATCTACCCTAAGGGAAAGGTTTGGCATGGCTTCCTAAGGTTTTCAAAGATAATAATATTGAAATCAAGGTCCAACTTCAAGGTCTAACATCAAACAAGTCTTTCTTCACCCAAAACAAATAGGGAGCCCCGGGCTAGGTTTGGGCTGGATTTCACACATAGTATGATATATATGTTATGGTGGAGCATTCTATACACAATAGAACGTATGTCTCTCCCAACACCATATATGTCTTAGTATAGTCGCAAATTTTTGGGCCTAACCCGAGCTTCTTTATTGCCACTGGCAACATGAATAGTGGGAACATTCATGTCGATTCTCTTCACAACAGAGAAATTCATCTTGATTCCAAATCAAGGCGACAACATGATTATGAATTGACCTACACAAGGTCATTCACAATTCGTCTCATCTCTGCTCTCCTCCAAAGCGTCAGGCGAATGCTCGTGTGAGTGAACCATTCTCATGCCTATTGACATATCACTTTTTATGTTAGAAGAACACAATCACACAGAAAGTGAAAAAATAAATGCTTGAATGAACTCATATTACTCAATAATAAAAAAGTTTCAATACAAAAATAAGTCACAATCTACGTAAGCCCTAGGACTTTACATGAGAATAAAAAAATCCTTGGCTATAGGTTTGGTAAGAGGGTCAACTACCATTTGACTAGTAGATATGTGCTTAAGTACAACTTTCTTCCTTGTTACAATGTCTCTAACAAAATGATATCTCACTTGTATATGTTTGGTCTTTCCATAATACTTGGGGTCCTTGACATAACTAAGAGCTATCGTACTATCACAAAAGACAAGGGCAGTGTGAAACCCAGCCCTGACCCTAATCCGGAAACTTTGTTATTTGTTGGTCCAGTGACCCGAAGGCAAGTAGTCATCTTTGGGCCATTTCTGTTGAAGACTTGATGACTGGATTGGAATCCATGAGTGTTGATGCTAGTGTCCCAATGGTGGAAACTGCACCCGGATGAAGATTGGATTAGTTGATGGTCTTGGAGTGGTCTCTGTATTGATTCAAAAGCAATTCTAACTCCTAGGTATGTCACTCTAGGTGTGTACAAAACCCCTTGATGTTTGGACTTGATCTGAGCCTTCAATTCTCTGTTTTGAAGTTGTTGTCTTGATTGGTCGACTCATTGGTCGATTGGACCAATCGACCAATCAATCGACCAATTGATTATGTTTTTGAAATTTGAATCTTGTCTCTTCTATTTTAGTCTAATCTCGGGAATACTCCGCCTCCTCTGCCTCCTAAGCCTCTGGAACGAGTTAGAACCCTAATATAACCCATTCCCTTGCATTCATTGGTGATTTCTCGCAAAGACTTGAAGAATTCTTCATCTTTCTTCGGCAAAGGTATGATTTCACTCACTCTCTCTTCTATCTCTGATTTCTTTCTTTTATTCTGTTCTTCATTGAGATCAGAAAGATGATGAAGCATTCTTGTAATCATCAATTCTCTGATCTCACCATATTCTTTAAGACTCATGATCATCATCATGATCTTAAACCCTGCCTGTTGAATTCTTGAAAACCTAACCCTAATTCTTTGAAACCCTAACCTGTGTGATTGTCTGGAGAACTTTTGGTAACGTACCTTGTGAAAGGGAAATCCTTTTTGGGTGACCTTGTGTTAACCTAAAACTTAATCATCTATATTTTCCTGTTTTGATTTGTCTTTGTTCATCCAGATCTCACAATTATTTTCTGAGGGAACCAAAAAGGGTGAAACCCTAATTTTCTTGGATTAAACCTAGGAACCCCCTTGTTGATCATGTTAACCCAATTATTATGTTTTCTTTACTAGATCTGAATTCTTTCTTATCCTAGTTCATTATCTTTAATTTTTCTATTTTTCCCTCCTAACCTATGTTCAACCTAATTAGGTTAACCTCATGATTTCTAGGTTGTAATTTGGGAACTTGATTTGATTTATGATTTGATATCCTCTATACCCTAGAATACTACCATGATAATTCCCCTCTGATTTGTACCCTTTTAAACCATCAAATTCGGCTCTGGATTCTCAAAATTCGGATTCTTGCAGGCCACTTTCTGCATTGGTTGACTGGTCCAGCAGACCAATCAATCGACCAATGAGTACAGCAACCTCAATCTTGGTCTGTTTCGATTGATTTATGATCTTTTCCTTTATGCATCTTTCCTAACATGTTGTGTGCACTTGTTTAGGACTGTCTTCTCAGGTTTAATCAAGATCATACTTGATTCTTTAAGATTCCATTCGAGTTAGAAGGTAAGGACAGTTAATTCCTTAACTGCATAGATTACTTGTTCTCTGGTTTCTACTTTATGAAACTATGAGATTACCTACTGTTATTGTATTTTAATTCTGATCTCCTACTGTGGGAACAGTAGCACTTGTTTATATCATTTTTTTCATTATTTATGTTATATGAATTACTTATTACTGCTTAATCTGATGTAGCTTTTACATTCTCTTTTATATGATGAACTACTGGTTGTGTATGTCATGACTGATCTGAGAATGTGTTTGATTAAGTTTGGTTTGGGATTGGGAGGTGTCCTTTTGACACTTCTGTCCTTGGACATTATCGGAAATAGTATGGGATGTTTCCGAGGTTGCCCATCGACGCTTTCCCAAATCAATGGTTGTCATACCTAGGGATGTCTAGCAGTGTTTGGCTAGGATACACCCCTGTTATATCAGACCCGATTCGGGAGGGTATTGAGACCGAACGACCCATGGTAGCAATGGGGATTCACGAGCACTTAAGACCGGTGAGTTATATCCGTGAGAGGACATGAGAGCTTCCCGTTTACCATATGTGGATAACCAATAGGGTTGATGAGTCCGGTGAGTAATATCCGTGACTCTAGTGTGAAGGATACCGGAAAGGATCCCGAGAGGGGAGGAATGGAAGTATCTGGAACTGACTTGATGTAACTAAGTAGATGACTTGCATTGGGCTAGGCTTTTCCTTGACATGCGCCAGTACTTATGCCAAATGGTTGTGAGAGAGTGTGTTGACTTAACCCCCTACCATGGTTTGTCCGAGAGGGATGCATGACCCATTACCAACCGGCTCCCCAAGATACCTTAAATGGTTGAGAGAACCCAAGATATCTTATATGGTTGAGGGTGTGAGCGGACCTTCCCAAAGAAGTACGGTGCTATGACTTAAAACATGTCTGCCATAGAGACCAGCATACATAGAGTTAGATGCATTCATACTTTATTTGTTTCATACTGCATTGCATCATGTTATGTTTTGCCACATGTTATCTATGATGTTATGGATTAACTACCTTACTGAGTTTCTTCGAAACTCATTCCTTTTGTATATTTCTTTTTGTTAGATTATCCTGCAGATATAGATTATCATGGCGAGCAGTACAGCGAAACACAAGTTGATGAAGCGTATTACACGTAAAGTGCTGGCAACGATCAAGATTACTCTGATGATTCCCCGGCGGATCAAGCTGCGCACTACTTTTGAGAACTGCATAGAGTTAGAACGGATTCATTGGATTGATGAAGTCCATACTTATGAAGACGTTATCTATAAACTTGAAGACGCTTGATCTTAGTTTATTTCTTAGTACATTTGTTTCAGTTGTAATTCCTTTTGATTTTCATATTACGTACCGCTATTTTTGCTGAAGTGAGTTTCCGCCTCACTTTACTCCTTTTTGATATCATTGGATATCTAGTATCTTTCCGCACTCTGATTATACTAATTGTTCATTATTTTTTTTTTGAACCTTGTTTATAATATTAAAACTTGATTTATTTCCAGTTTATGATTATGTTATTGTATATGTGGGAGGATGATTTCCTCGATACTTGATCTTCGGGGCTGTGGATCACACTCGCGGGTATGCCAGTTAGGGTACCGGCTGGGAGGATGTGACAGGCAGGCTCTTTGGATGTCAACACAAATCCAGTATGTCGTAGGTGTCACATCCACCCAGCCGGTACCCCATTTGGAATACCCAGGATGTGATCCACAGTCCAAGGATCAATGATCTGAGGTCCATGCCTCCCACATACACGGTAACACAATCATGAACAGTAATAATCAATGGTAAAAACAGCTAATACCAAGTATCATGAATAAGATAAGAGTAACTAAATCAGAGTGCGGAATATAGATAATAATAAAGTGTGATCAAAATCATAAAGGGTGAGAAGGTGTGGTAGTCACCCTCTCAGAGCAGCGGAAAAGAAGTAAATCAAGTTAGTTACATATCCGAATATCACCAGAATAATTCAAAGACAAGTTAATTACAATATCCAAGGTTCCACAAATACATCAGGGGAATGGGGCACTATGCTAGGGTTTCTTCCATACTAATGGTAGTCTCCTCAACAAGACGGATGAAGTAAACCCAGCGCTGCCGCTCCCGCACAACTGTGGGGCTAACCCTGGTGCGGATAGTAATCCTCCTCGGCTCCAATATACGGATCCTCACCGACGCCACTACCCGGAGGGTAGTATGTGGAATCATAGTCCGCCTCATAGGAGGTGCCATCGTAATCTTCGGTACCTGGAATGTAATCTAAAACATTTGAACAAAAAGGAATGAGTTTGAAGAACTCAGCAAGGAAGTTATTCCATAATTAGAAATCATACACATTCAGAACATATAATAATGCAATGTGATATGGAACATATGATGCAGATATGAGCCTAACTTTATGAATGCTGGTCTCTAAGGTAGACATGCTTTAAGTCATAGCACCGTACTTCTCTGGGTCGTCAGTCACTCTCCCATTTCCATATCTTGGGAATGCCCAGGGAAGATCGGTAAACTCATCAAAAAGCCGTGCTAAGGGGATCAGTCACCGCTCTCTCACATCACCATTTGGTCAAGTACTGGCGCATGTCACAGTAAGGCCTAGCCCAATGCAAGTCATCTACTCAGTCGGTCAAGTCAGATTCAGATACGTCCATTCCTCATCCCTGGCGATCCTTTCCGGTATCCTTCACACTAGAGTCAGCGAAATCCCGGATTTAAGACTCATCAACCCTATTGGTCATCCACATATAGTAAACGGGAAGCTCTCACGTCCTCTCATGGATTGGTTACCGGTCTTGAGCGCCCGTGAGCCCAAGTCTATCCATATGCAACTCTACCAATAAATGGCCCCTTTTAGGTATCCGTAGCATGGTTTATGTCCCCTACCGGATTGGCTACCGGCCTAGAGCGCCCATCCAACCATACACTACCACGGGTTGTTCGGTCTCAATGCCCTTCCGATTCGGGTCTGACACGACAAGGATGAACCTAGCCACACAACTAGACAATCCTATGTATGTCATCCAATAACTCGGGAAAGTGTCGATAGGCACCATCGGTGAACATCCCATACTATTCCCTCCGATGCCCAAGGACAGAAGTGTCGGTGAGGACACCCCCAAATCCCAAGTCATACGTAAGCAATCACACATCAAATCTCATCATTTCTCATGATCCAATGCATATTCACAATAGTAATCAAATCATGATATTGAAACGAATCATTATAATCATAAGCAAATCAAAATGATAAAGTAACCCAACAAAGTATAAAGATTTAAATGCTACTATTCTAACACATGTGTAACAGTCTCATAATGATTGAAAGGAAATTTAGGGATCTTATTCTTTAAATAAATCACATTTCAATATTTGATGACTTATATGTTTATGGATATAACCATCCTTACCTTGGATGAGTTGATGATGAATTGAGAATACCAAGAATAGTCCAATAGAATTGTTAAGGCCCTAAACAAACATCAATAATAAGTTAGAAAAGAAGTCGGGAAGATCGGATGTCATTTGAGTCAAAACTGACCAAGGTTGTTGTCAGCAACAACTTTGGTCGATGGTCTTGGTCGATGGTATCAACCAAAAGTGTCGACCAAAATTGTCCTCGGGCAGAATAGTGGATTTTGGTCCGAAATGAGTCTTCCGGTGTTCGGATCAATCTGAAACTTGGAGGCATACTTAACAACAGTAGTAGGACACTATAAATCAAGGAATTAACCCAATCCAATGGTCCAATTAAAAAGCCCCAATTTGAGCTATCAAGTTCAAGTGATAAACATCATGGCATGAGTTGGAATTGATTGCATTGATGAGGAATAGCATGCAATAGCTAGAGGAACTAATAGAAATTCGATTGGAATCATATGGCAATGTTAAACATGAACATAATACACTCTATAGTTCAATTTGATATCAAATAGTATGATGTTAATAGGTAAATCATGGAATACATATACTAGGCATGAGATCTAAGCATTAGCATCAATGAATGGCTAAGGGAATCATGGATTGAGCATGAGTAGGCACTTGGAGTGGTGGTTGCAAGGTTGCAGCACCATTCCAAATGTCTCATCAGCAAGATGACAATAGAAAAGAGTAGAAAATGGTAGGGTAGAGAGTGGAATGAAGAGTCATACCTTAGTGTGGAAGATGAAGACAAGAATCAATGATAAACTAAGTGTCTTTGATGAGATACCCTTCACACTAACCAAGGAGCTGCTTTGGGAAGCTCTCCCCACGTTCCCAGGTGAGAAAAATGATTGCAAAAGGCTCAAGGCTCGAGGTCATATTAAATAGAAAAGGAATATTCCATGGAATCATTAACTTGGTAGACTGAGACATTTTGGTCGATGGTCCTTGGTCGATGGTATCGACCAAAATGATCGACAAAAATATTTTCAGCAGAAAACTCAAGTTTAGAACAGCAACTTTAAGTAGGGATTTGAAAGGCTATACAAGGTCAAATTGAGTGAGGTTTTCTTCCACAATTCAATCAAGAAGTCTAGTTTCGGGGAATACCTTCGGATTGTGCATAGGAAATCATTTGGTACATCAACCATATTAATCTCCTCCGATGCGCAGACTTTCCTTAAACACAGACAATGCATTTAAGCAAGGGGTATCATTGTCAATGTCCATGGGCTCGGTCTCCGAATCATGATCATCAATCAGAATGGTCCATAAATCTCTTCTTCCACCGCTTCGGGTCCTCGGACCTGAATACAACAGTGGATCCGGGTTAGGGTCAAGGTTAGAATAGGGCTGGATATTACAGTAGGAATCTCCTCAACCAAACAACCTCTTGAACTGTAGCTGAGCATGCCACATACTCTGCTTCCATGGTCGAGAGTGATATACAAGTCTGTGTCTTGCTACACCATGAAATGGCCCCGTCATTCAACAAGAAATCATATCTAGATGTTGATTTGCACTCATCAATGTCTCCAACCCAGTCAGCATCGCTATAGCAAACCAATTGCAAATCCAATCCTTGGTAACACAACATGTATTGGTTTGCAAACCTTTCTCCACTAGAGTATCTATTGGTTTGTAGTTGTGCATCTGGTATCTCGTCAATACATTGTCAATATAGGTCTCTTGAGATAAACCCAGTAATCTCTTTTGCCTATTTTTGAGAATCTTGATACCAAGCACATAACTTGCTTCACCCATGTCCTTCATATCAAATACGGAAGACAACCATTTCTTAATGGTTTCCAGTAGCTTCTTACTATTGCTAGCCATGAGTATGTCATCTACATACAGTGTCAGAATTACATAATTACCATCAGATCTCTTGGTGTAAAAACAGTGGTCTTCCTCAAGCATGGAAAAATCATTTTCCATAATAGCTTGGTGGAAGCGCACATTCCACTATCTAGACGCTTGCTTTAAGCCATATATAGACTTCTTGAGTTTGCACACTTTGTGCTCTAGTCCATTAGATTCAAAGCCTTGAGGTTGATCCATATAGATCTCTTCCTCAAGTTCTCCATTGAGAAAAGCAGTCTTTACATCCATCTGGTAAAGCTCCAAGTCCAACTGAGCAAAAATGGCTAATATGAGGCGGATGGAGGCAAACTTAACCTCAGGGGAAAAGGTTTCCTCATAATCAATGCCCTCTCGTTGGGTGTAGCCCTTAGCCACTAAACGAGCATTGAATCTTTTAATAGATCAATCCACCTTTCTCTTGATCTTGAGAACCCACTTGTTCCCAATTGCTTCGGCCAAGCAGTAAGTAAACCAAGTCCCAGACATGATTGACTTTCATTGACTCCAACTCTTCCTCTATAGCTTTAAACCATTCCTTTGAGCTTTGTCACATCCACCCAGCCAGTACCCTACCTGGCATACCCGAGTGTGTGATCCACAGCCCCAAAGATCAAGTATCGAGGTAATCAACCTCCCACATAGACAATAACATAATCATGAACATAAATAATCAATGTACAAAGTATAATCCAAAAGATCTAAATAAGGAAGAATAAATCATATATCATCAGAGTATGAAAGACAATCAAAATGTCTAAATCAATAAGTAAAGTGAGGCGGAATCCCACTCTACAACCAGCGGAAAGTAGATCGCAAGTCAAAAGAAATATTACATCTGGTTCTAAGATAAGAAAGAAAGATATAACAAACTAAACTAAAGTCTATTCTATCTTATAAAGAACGTCTTCATAAACATAGACTTCATCAATGATGCTCAGACATTCCCACTCCACAGTAGGGCTAATCTCGGTAAAAAGCAAAACCACTTGAGGAATCCTCAATGTAATCTTCATGGTTGCCAGCACCTTGTGTGAAGTATGCCTCTTCAGCTTGTGCTTCCTTATATTGACTTTCATAGTCATCAGTACCTGTAGAGTAATCTAACAAAAGATATTGTACAAAAAGGAGTGAGTTTCAATGAAACTCAGCAAGGCAGTTAATCATAACAACATAAATAGCAGGAATTCAAAACAGAGTAAAATGCTATATGATATGAAACACATGATGCAATATGATTCTAACTCTATTTATGCTAGTCTCTATTGGCAGACATGCTTTAAGTCATAGCACCATACTTCTTTGGGAAGGTCTCATCACACAATGCCGTTTGGTAGTGGGTCCGGCATCCCTCGGGACATTCCATGGCTGGGGTTTAAGTCACCGCTCTCTCACATCACCATTTAGTATAAGTATTGGCGCATGTCAGGGTCAAAGCCTATCCAAATGCAAGTCTCCTACTTAGTTACTGTCACGCCCTCCCAGCCGGTACCCTATCTGGCATACCCGAGAGTGTGATCCACAGCCCGAAGATCAGGTATCGAGTGATCAACCTCCCACATAAGCAATAACATAATCATGAACAACCATAACAAGAGTGCGGAAGATAAATCATAGATTCAATAAAGAAAGAATGAATCGTAAACGAAACGGAATAATAAATATATAATCAGAGTGTCAACAGATAAGTAAAGTGAAGCAAAAATCCCACTTTACATCCAGCGGAAAAGTAGCTCGAAAGAATAAACTAGATAAAAGCTAATCCCAGTAGCAAGTACATTGGGTAACTAAATTATTCTCCACTTTGTAGACGACATCCTTGTAGGTGTAGATCTCATAAATAGCACAAGGACGCTTCCACTCAATGGTCGGACTAAGCATTGTACGGAGCATAACCACCCGCGGAATCTTCAGAGTAATTGTGGTAACCGCAATCACCTTCCTGGAGATATGTCTCTTCGCCTTGCGCTTCCTCGTAGGGACCGTCATAGTATTCCGTACCTGCAGGATAGTCTAACAACATTGTACAATAAAGGAATGAGTTTCAAGAAACTCGGTAAAGCGATTAAAATCCATAATAACATATATGGCAGAATTCCAGAACAATCATAAATGCAATATGATATGAGACAAACAATGAATGAATGATTCTAACTCTATGTATGCTAGTCTCTATTGGCAGACATGCTTTAAGTCATAGCACCGTACTTCTGTAGGAAAGTCTCAATCACTCATCATCAGTTGGTAATGGGTCCGGCATCCCTCGGGACAAACCTTGGCAGGGGGTTAAGTCAACACACTCTCTCACAACCATTTGGTATAAGTACTGGCGCATGTCAGGGTAATACCTAGCCAAATGCAAGTCTTCTACTTGGTTACATCAAGTCGGATCCGAGATACTTCCATTCCTCGTCCCCCGACGATCCTTTCCGGTATCCTTCACACTAGAGTCCTCATAGTCCCTGACTACGGACTCACCAACCCTATTGGTCATCCACATATGGCAAACGGGAAGCTCTCACGTCCTTTCACGGGTTGGTTACCGGTCTTAAGCGCCCGTGAGCCCAAGTCTAACCATATGCAACCCTACCAATAAATGGCCCCCACAATGTGATTCATGTCCTCTCACGGGTTGGTTACCGGTCTTGAGCGCCCATGAATCCCCATTGCTACCACGGGTCGTTCGGTCTCAATACCCCTCCGATTAGGGTCTGACATAACAGGACATCCTAGCCAAACACTACTAGACAATCCTAGATATGTCATCCAACAGTTTAGGAAGGTGTCCAGAGGGCATCTCCGGAAACATCCCATAATATTCCCGTAGTAGTCCAAGGACAGAAATGTCAAAAGGACACCTCTCCTTCCCAAACCATACGTAAGCATACACATGCATCAATTCATATCATCACATATATGGTAACTCCATATATGGAAAGAAATCAATATTTACAATCATTTGTATAACATTGGTAAGTAAATCATACATGAATCAATTCAATATGAATAAGTAATGCTACTGTAATCAAAGTTATGCAACAGTAGTATATCATTGTAAGAATCTAATTTAGGAAACATATTAATGATATTCAAATATAGAAACTAGATTCATGCTATCTATGTAATTAAGGAAATAACCATCCTTACCTTTTATAACTCGCAAAGAATCCTAAGAAATCAAGTAAGATCTTGGCAAACTTGAGAAGAAGGTCCTAAACAAGTATATACACATATTAGGAAAGATCCCTAACAGAAAATATAGCAAAGCATCCGAAAGCAGACCACCAATGGAGTTGCTGTACTCATTGGTCGAGTGGATTGGTCGAGTGGTCCAGTCGACCAATCAGTCGACCAATGCAGACAGTAGCTTAGAAAATCAGAGTTTTGAGATATGAAATCCGAATTTGATGGTTCAAGAGGGTACTAATCAAGGGGTAGACTACATCAGTAGTATTCTAGCATATAGGGGACCTCAAAACACTAATCAAATCAAGGTATCAAGACCCAAATTAGGAAACAAAAAGTTACCATAAATAAATCAAACATGGATCTTGATGAAGTTTGAAATAGAAAACAAGGACAAGAACAATAGGAAGATGGATCATTGCTTTCGGTAATGAAAACATGAAAACATGCATAGGTCTTCATGGTATAAGGCTTAGAAGCATAAATCTAAATAAGGAAATAAAACCTACCATATATGTACTATCATGCATCATGAAGAACACATAGCAAGGTAGAAGAGAATAACTAGAATTCTATGGATTATGGATCATAGCAAGAAAACACAACCATTAACCACTAACATGATCAATGAAAGAAGATCCAAAGAGATCAGAATTCAGATTAGGAAATTAACAGAGATTAAATCATGGTTTGATCATGAATCCTTCAAAAGCTTGCAATGATCATGGTTAAGATCATTGTTCTAGCCTTTAATCCTTAGGATGATCATGAGAACATGTTCGAGAGATGTTTGCAACGAGAGGATGCAGCATCTCTTCTACTGTCTCAACTCAAAAAGGAAAGAAAAACAAAGATGTAGGAGAAGAAGAGAGAGTAGACATACCTTTTGATGCAAAAAGAAGAGTTCCGACGAAGATCCGCCAAGAAAACTCCAAGGATGCAAGAGAGATGACTTGCAGAGGTCTTTGGTTCGTTCCAGAGGGTTTGGAGGCAGCAAATACGAAGTGGACTCGAGGTTAGGCTTAAATAGAGCAAGAATCAACCTAATTGCCAAAGACAAGACCCATTGGTCGAGTGGATTGGTCGACCGGCCCATCGACCAATCAGTCGACCAATGCAGACAAAGAAGGCCAAAACAGGGAATTGAAGGCCCGGATCAAATCCAAACCTAAAGGGGTTTTGCACACAAGTCAAGTGACTTACCTAGTAGGTAGAAATGCCTTCAAACCAAGATAGAGATCACTCCAAGTCCATCAACTAATTAGATCTTCATCAGGATTCTGTTTCCATAAATAGCACCTCATCATCAACCTTCATGGATTCAAAGCCAGACACCAAGTCCTCTACTGGGATGGCCCAAAGCTGACTTCTTACTTTACTTCGGGTCATCGGACCTACAAATAACAAGGTTTCCGGGTCAAGGTTAGGGCTGGGTTTCACATTCTCCCCCCTTAAAGAAATTTCGTCCCCGAAATTGAAAGCGTACTCGTGCTTCCAAAGAGGTAAGGAAACTTCTCCTTCATGTCTTCTTCCTTCTCCCAAGAAGCTTCTTCAGGGGTATGGTTCTTCCACCGAATCTTCACCAAAGGAATGGCGCGATTCCGCAGCTGCTTGTCCTTCCTATCCAGGATTTCGGCCGGTTCTTCATCATAGGTCAAATCAGCACTAAGTCCTTCAGTGCTTGCTGCAAAATGTGTTCCGGATTCTCTATGTATTTTCGGAGCATCGAAATATGGAACACATTGTGCACACCAGCAAGAGGCGGAGGTAATGCTAATCGATACGCAACAGGTCCAACCTTTTCCAAAATCTCGAAAGGTCCAATGTAACGAGGGCTAAGCTTTCCCTTAACATTGAATCTCATCACACCCTTCATTGGTGAGACCTTCGGAAAGACTTTCTCTCCAACTTGAAATTCCAAATCGGTCCTTCTCTTATCAAGATAAGATTTCTGTCTCGATCGGGCAGACTTAATCCTTTCTCTTATCATATCTACCATAGCACTTGTAGCTTCAATCATCTCGGGACCTAAGACTTTTCTTTCACCTGTCTCGATCCAAAGACAAAGGTGTCCTACAAGTACTACCATACAAAGCCTTGAATGGAGCCATGCCTATTGTTGCTTGATAACCGTTGTTATAGGCAAACTCAACCAAAGCTAGGTGTTCATCCCAATTACCACCCATATCCACCACACAAGATCTGAGCATGTCTTCCAATGTCTGAATTGTCCGCTCGGATTGTCCATCGATCGTGGATGATGAGCTGTACTCAAGTTCAATTGGGTTCCCAAGGCCTTCGCAAACTATTCCAAAACCTTGAGGTGAACCTAGGATCACGATCCGAAACAATACTCAATGGCACACCATGCGGACGAACTACATTATCCACATAAAGCCTGGCTAGCTTATCCAGAGTATGAGTGATCTTCATAGGAATGAAATGGGCTGATTTGGTCAACCTATCAACAATCACCCACACAATGGTCATTGCCTTTACTTGTCCGAGGCAAGCTAGTCACAAAGTCCATGGAAATATCTTCCCACTTCCAACTAGGAATAGGAAGGGGTTGAAGTAATCCAGATGGAGGTTGTCGAACGGCTTTCACACGTTGGCAAGTCTCACACTTGGCAACAAAATCGTCAACATCCGCCTTTAGACCAATCCACCAAAAATGTTCCTTCAAGTCCTTGTACATCTTGGTGCTTCCCGGTGTACAAGAAAGACCGATCGGTGTGCTTCCTTCAATATTTCATTCTTAACTTCATCGTTTGCGGCACACACAGTCTTCCTCTAAACAACAAAGCACCATCCATGGATATACCGAAGTCGGGGTCCGACTCGGATTCGAAGAAATCTTCTCAACTTTGGTCAAAAACTCTTGATCGAACTCTGCAGAGCAACAATCTTATCTCTAAGACCGGATCTTGCCGTCATGGCGAGAAAGAATAAAATCAGAATTCTCGGGAACGATTTCCAAATCAAAATTCTCAATAGAAGACCACAATGGTAAACTCAAAGCATTCAAATCCAAAGTCTTCTTCTGGTTCTTCCTACTAAGAGCATCAGCTACAACATTTGCTTTCCCAGGATGATACTGAATATCACAATCATAATCGGAGACGAGTTCCAACCATCTCCTTTGTCTCATGTTCAACTCCTTTTGGGTAAAGAAGTACTTCAAACTCTTATGATCCGTGAAAATGGCAATCTTCTCACCGTAAAGATAATGTCTCCAAATCTTCAAAGCAAAGACAACGGCGGCAAGTTCTAGATCGTGAGTGGGGTAATTCCGCTCATAATCCTTCAATTGCCGAGAAGCATAGGCTACGACCTTGCCATGTTGCATCAGTACACAACCCAAACCAATCTTTGACGCATCGGTATAAACTGTGCATACCACCGGAACTATCGGGTATAGTCAAAACCGGGGCACTTGTCAATCTATCTTTCAACTCTTGGAAATTCTTCTCACAAAGCGTCGACCAAACAAACTTCTCTTCTTTCCTGGTCAACTTAGTCATAGGAGCAGCCAACCGAGAAAAGTTCTCAATAAACCTTCGGTAGTAACCCGCCAATCCAAGAAAACTTCTTATTTCCGTTACTGACTTCGGTCTCTCCCAATCAGCCACAGCTTGGACCTTTTCAGGATCAACACGAATACCTTCGGCTGAAACTACATGACCAAGGAAAACCACTCTCTTAAGCCAGAAATCACACTTGCT
This sequence comes from Hakea prostrata, assembly GCF_041222555.1. Taxonomy (NCBI): domain Eukaryota; kingdom Viridiplantae; phylum Streptophyta; class Magnoliopsida; order Proteales; family Proteaceae; genus Hakea; species Hakea prostrata. The sequence continues at coordinate 73,212 of NW_028291188.1, read as the reverse complement.
AAACTTAGCAAACAACTTCTTTTCTCGCAACCTTTGCAAAGTGAAACTTAGATGACTCGCATGCTCTTCTTCGCTCTTCGAATAGATCAAGATGTCATCAATGAAAACAATCACAAACTTATCAAGCACATCATGAAATACTCGGTTCATGAGGTCCATGAACACCGCAGGAGCATTGGTCAATCCGAAAGGCATGACTCTAAACTCGTAGTGACCATACCGTGTTCGGAAAGCTGTCTTGAAGATATCACTAGACTTCACTTTCAATTGGTGATATCCGGACCTTAAGTCAATCTTTGAGAACACAACTGCACCCTTCAACTGATCGAAGAGATCATCGATTCTGGGCAGCGGATATCTATTCTTGATAGTCAACTTATTCAACTCACGGTAGTCAATGCACAAGCGCATACTACCGTCTTTCTTCTTGACGAACAAGACCGGAGCTCCCCAAGGTGACACACTAGGCTGTACGAAACCTCTATCAATGAGCTCATTCAACTGATTTTGCAACTCTTTCAACTCAGTAGGAGCCATCCTATACGGAGCTTTAGATACGGGGAGCGGCACCAGGGACGAGATCAATAGAGAATTCGACATCTCCGTCCGGAGGCACTCCCGATAAATCATCGTGGAAGACATCAACAAAGTCGCAGCACAACTCGACTTCATCGACTCTTTTCTCCACTATACCCTTGCCTTCGGATGAAGCATCATCCACTAGGGCATAGACTTGCATCAGTGCAGACAGCACCTTCTTACAAACCCTTCTCTTTTCACCTTGAAATTCAAAGACCGGACTTCCACAAATATGGAACTGAATCTTCTTTGAGGAACAAAGGAACACAGCTTTGTGGGCCGTCAACCAATCAATTCCCAAAATAACATCGAAGTCCTTCATGTCAAGAATCACAAAATTGGCTTCCAAGTTCTTTTCACCAATCAACACAGGACATTTAGATAACCCCTTATCTAGTTTCACAACAGACCAGTAGGTGTACTAATCAATAAACAACTAGACAACTTCTCGGGGATTAGGTTAGTCTTCTTGATGAATGCAGATGACATGAACGAATGAGATGCACCCGTATCAAATAAGACAAATGCAGAAATAGAAGCGACTAACAATGTACCCGTAATCACATCATGGCTTGGATCTTGCTCGAAGATCGGAAATACTGAAAACTCTACCAGAGGGAGGAGCAGGAGCACTCTTCACCACTGGGGGCGAGGCTGCAAGCGGGCCGCCGGGACAGCACGAGCAAAATGACCAGCTTGCTTGGCGAGAAGCAAACAGATTGCTGGATCCAACAGGGGTGGCTGCAACAGAGGACTTCCGAACAAAAGGCCTTGCACTCGCACTTGCACTTGCACTTGCATTTGCTGGTGATCGGTTTCCGCCATACTGTTTAAACCGGCCGGGCTGCTGAAAACCCGTGTTCCGACCTACACTCTTAGCCCGAAAGGTAGGAGTGGGGTAGGGTGTAGGTCTCACATAACGACGGTCATTGCGATCCACCAAACCAGAATTCCTTGATCGCCAAGGCTTTTGCACACGAGCACTTTCCTTCTCTGTTTCTTCCAACTTCTTCGAGTTCTCGCACCACTTGAGCATAGCTCACAATAGGCTGGACCGTGAGGTAAGCTTTAATGGCGGGCGCAGTCCTTTGAAGAACTTCTTTGCTTTGGCGAGGTCTTCCTTCAAAGAATCTGGAGCAAAGAAATGAAGCTCCTCGAACTTCTGTTGGTACTCCAACACGGACAAAGTTCCTTGAGTCGAATCATAAACTCCGCTTCCTTTGCATCCTTCACCGCCTCGGGAAAGTAGTTCATACAAAAAGCCTCTTTGAATAACTCCCAAGTTACAACTCCCGCATGCAAACCTTCCAAAACAGGACGAGTGGAGATCCACCATGCATCGGCTTCTTGTTGCAACTTCGCTCAAAGAAACAAAATCTTCCCGAGCTTCCGAGCATTGCAGATGCCGGAAAGCCTTCTCCAACTCACGAAGCCACTTGTTAGGAAACAAGGGGTCCTTGGTAACTCCAGTAAAAGTGGGTACTTGCATCTTCAGAAAACTCTCCATCAAAGTAGTATGAGGAGTTCCAGCTAAACCTCCCGCATTCAGGATCGCGGCATGAGGATTCACATTAGCACCAGCCCGGGTCTCATTATGCGAGTCATGAAACCCACCAACATCTCGGTTGAACCGAGCTGCTTGTCGCTGCATCATATTGCCCATGATATTGGCAATATCTCTCGAAACTTCCAACATTCGGGGCACCAGGGATCTCATGAGTACCCCGATCAGCATTTGGTATCTCACCACCTCCATGAGGTACTTCACCACCTCCCCGAGGTACTTCACCACCACCATGACCACTGGATTCACCACGCCCACTTCTCGCAGTAACCATTCTCGCAAAAACCGAGAACATCAAAATACCGAATTTCGAAGATTCAACATAAACCACAAGTCCAAATGATTTGAAAACTTAAATCATGATCAAATATATCCATATAGTCATCAAACAATATTCCATAAGGCAAAAATCACATTTTCCAAAAATTCAACAGCAAATGAGGTCACTGTGACCATTGGTCGAGTGGTTGGTCGAGTGACCCAGTCGACCAATCAGTCGACCAATGAAGACAGAATACGAAAATTCGCATTATAAGCCTCATTTCCACATTCCAACCTCATTCTAACTTCTTCCAAAGGTGAGAGAGCTCTAGGGAAAATATCCAAGTGTTCCCACAAGTGTTCTTGAGGTGATTTAGTGCTTCAACAACAACACCACAACACACCATCTTCAAAAACAAGGTAAATCTCTCATTCTTTCTTCCATTTTCATCTTCTCATGCTTGCATTTCAATAAAACCATGCTTTACTTGTATCCAATGCTAGAAATCATGCTTAGGAATGCTTAGAAACATATTCCCTAGGTTTTAAACACAATGCCATGCATAGACAACAAGTTTTAACACATTTGGTGCTCATCTCGCAAAGTTTTATACCGAAATCGATATCTTTAGAAAAATTTCGTTTTATCTCAAACCGCTTGAAATTTTCGCACGAGATCAATTGCTACATGCTCAAGATGACATTGTAGATAGGTCCATACAATTTGATTTAACCAATTTCAACTTTTCAAAAATCCAATTTTGACCTAAATTGCAAAATCCCCAAATTTCTTCTTGCTGAATTTTTCGCTTTAAACCAAGTTTTCGATCGATTTTCATCAAAACAACTTCATAGACATGAAATTCCAAGTATTGTGCACATGCTAGTATGTTCAAATCAAATTTCCCCCAAATTTGAAATTTTCCGAAAAATTACGAAAATACCCTTTTGGCTAAAATCTTGAAATAGCACTAATTGGAAATGTCTCTTGTCTCTTTCACGGATACATCATGCGAGAGGGAGGACGAGGAGGAGGTAGAGGTAGAGGTCGCATCGTAGGTGCTCTCGGGGGCAGGGGTCGGGTTCCTTTCGAGCCCAGAGAGGAGGTTAGGAGACCGGACCTATTTGACACACCTCGGCCGAGTTTCGTACGAGGCCTACTTCAGCTATTGTAACATCGAGATGGGGCGTCTACTTCACTTACGCCAGCTCGGAGCCTTCAGGATCCGACGGAGGTTCGACACTTTACGGTGGACTCACCTCTTCACCGAGGATTTGCCGGTATACCCGGAGCTAGTGAGGTTGTTCTTCAAAGAACCTTACTTACACGAGAGGAGGCTCGGGGCCGGGGACATCCACTCGGACTTGTCCTCGGGAGCGAGGTCCATCGGACACACGATTCGTTTCTCCACCCGGACATCGGCTGAGATCCCGCAGGTCCCTTACTACCCACATCGGTGTGTGTGGATACCGCCGGAGCGGCACTCGGACAGCCATCCGATGCCGTACGAGCTTCGCGAGATATGCTCTACGCTATGGGATAGCCGCCGATGCTTCACACCGCGGACTAGCGGACCGATGACGGGTTCTGCACGTATTATCGGTCGCATAGTCGGCCGAAACATCATGCCGAAAGCCGGACATCACCATCGGGTCACGGTGATGGAGGCCTTGGTCATTTACCGCATCTACATGGGCTTCGAGATTGATCTTTCCTACATCATTCAGCAGGTCATGCTGGACTTAGTTCTGCGGCCTAGCATGCGGAACCTTTGCTATGGGAGGCTTCGACTTTGATCTTCGTGCATTTCGGGGTGAGTTTCGAGGATACTCCGATGGACACTAGATCACGGGGATACCCCATTGGGACTCGGACCATTCGACGGATGAGACTACATCGCTTAGAGAGATCTCCTGGTCCAGAGGGTGAGGATGATGATGAATCGAGGATGAGGATGAGGGATCCGAGGATGGAGGAGAGGATATCGGTCCCGATAGTGATGATCAGGCCGGAGATGATACTGATATGCGCGAGGCTGAGCCTCGTGCATCACGAGTTTCCTTCATCACATTTCGAGGCGGTGGCCCTTCACATGCGGTTCCGGAGACTTCAGATCTTGGTGCACAGATGAGATCGATGACTTCCATGCTAGAGAGGATGGAGGTCGGACAGAGCAGATGTACGAGAGGATGGAGTCTCGACAGACAGATAGAGCATCGGGTGACTCGGCCTAGCGAGGAGTTCGGAGCATATAGAGATCGAGTAGATCACCTAGATAGACCGTACCTTAGGATTTTCCATTTATGCTTTTCAGATGTAATCATTGTAAAAACTTTTGAAATTAATGAAGTTCATTTTGTTTCTCTTTAATTATTGTATGTTATGCACTTTTCTTTTCCTTGCATTAGTGTCATTTGTTCAAGTATAATTATGGTATGTTATTCAGAAATGTTCTCATTATGCCTCAAAGTTCAAGTTTCTAATTCAATGTTCTATTATTCACTTCTAAGAGTAGAAGAGTCACTTCAGATCAATGACTCAGGAATGTTCAGTTGTTGCCTTTTGTGGTTAGGATCTCCTCGAACCTTGAGCTCGATACCAATCATCACGCCCTCCCCCAGCCGGTACCCTATCCGGCATACCCGAGAGTGTGATCCACAGCCCGAAGATCGGTATCGAGTGATCAACCTCCCACATAAGCAATAACATAATCATGAACAACCATAACAAGAGTGCGGAAGATAAATCATAGATTCAATAAAGAAAGAATGAATCGTAAACGAAACGGAATAATAAATATATAATCGTAGTGTCAACGAGATAAGTAAAGTGAAGCAAAAATCCCACTTTACATCCAAATGGAAAAGTAGCTCGAAAGAATAAACTAGATAAAAGCTAATCCCAGTAGCAAGTACATTGGGTAACTAAATTATTCTCCACTTTGTAGACGACATCCTTGTAGGTGTAGATCTCATAAATAGCACAAGGACGCTTCCACTCAATGGTCGGACTAAGCATTGTACGGAGCATAACCACCCGCGGAATCTTCGAGTAATTGTGGTAACCGCAATCACCTTCCCGGGAGATATGTCTCTTCGCCTTGCGCTTCCTCGTAGGGACCGTCATAGTATTCCGTACTGCAGGATAGTCTAACAACATTGTACAATAAAGGAATGAGTTTCAAAGAAACTCGGTAAGGCGATTAAAATCCATAATAACATATATGGCGGAATTCCGGAACAATCATAAATGCAATATGATATGAGACAAACAATGAATGAATGATTCTAACTCTATGTATGCTAGTCTCTATTGGCGGACATGCTTTAAGTCATAGCACCGTACTTCGTAGGAAAGTCTCAATCACTCATCATCAGTTGGTAATGGGTCCGGCATCCCTCGGGACAAACCTTGGCAGGGGGTTAAGTCAACACACTCTCTCACAACCATTTGGTATAAGTCTTGGCGCATGTCGGGGTAATACCTAGCCAAATGCAAGTCTTCTACTTGGTTACATCAAGTCGGATCCGAGATACTTCCATTCCTCGTCCCCGACGATCCTTTCCGGTATCCTTCACACTAGAGTCCTCATAGTCCCCCGACTACGGACTCACCAACCCTATTGGTCATCCACATATGGCAAACGGGAAGCTCTCACGTCCTTTCACGGGTTGGTTACCGGTCTTAAGCGCCCGTGAGCCCAAGTCTAACCATATGCAACCCTACCAATAAATGGCCCCCACAATGTGATTCCCTGTCCTCTCACGGGTTGGTTACCGGTCTTGAGCGCCCATGAATCCCCATTGCTACCACGGGTCGTTCGGTCTCAATACCCCTCCGATTAGGGTCCGACATAACAGGACATCCTAGCCAAACACTACTAGACAATCCTAGATATGTCATCCAACAGTTTAGGAAGGTGTCCAGAGGGCATCTCCGGAAACATCCCATAATATTCCCGTAGTAGTCCAAGGACAGAAATGTCAAAAGGACACCTCTCCTTCCCAAACCATACGTAAGCATACACATGCATCAATTCATATCATCACATATATGGTAACTCCATATATGGAAAGAAATCAATATTTACAATCATTTGTATAACATTGGTAAGTAAATCATACATGAATCAATTCAATATGAATAAGTAATGCTACTGTAATCAAAGTTATGCAACAGTAGTATATCATTGTAAGAATCTAATTTAGGAAACATATTAATGATATTCAAATATAGAAACTAGATTCATGCTATCTATGTAATTAAGGAAATAACCATCCTTACCTTTTATAACTCGCAAAGAATCCTAAGAAATCAAGTAAGATCTTGGCAAACTTGAGAAGAAGGTCCTAAACAAGTATATACACATATTAGGAAAGATCCCTAACAGAAAAATATAGCAAAGCATCCGAAAGCAGACCAATTCTGGAGTTGCTGTACTCATTGGTCGAGTGGATTGGTCGAGTGGTCCAGTCGACCAATCAGTCGACCAATGCAGACAGTAGCTTAGAAAATCAGAGTTTTGAGATATGAAATCCGAATTTGATGGTTCAAGAGGGTACTAATCAAGGGGTAGACTACATCAGTAGTATTCTAGCATATAGGGGACCTCAAAACACTAATCAAATCAAGGTATCAAGACCCAAATTAGGAAACAAAAAGTTACCATAAATAAATCAAACATGGATCTTGATGAAGTTTGAAATAGAAAACAAGGACAAGAACAATAGGAAGATGGATCATTGCTTTCGGTAATGAAAACATGAAAACATGCATAGGTCTTCATGGTATAAGGCTTAGAAGCATAAATCTAAATAAGGAAATAAAACCTACCATATATGTACTATCATGCATCATGAAGAACACATAGCAAGGTAGAAGAGAATAACTAGAATTCTATGGATTATGGATCATAGCAAGAAAACACAACCATTAACCACTAACATGATCAATGAAAGAAGATCCAAAGAGATCGAGAATTCAGATTAGGAAATTAACAGAGATTAAATCATGGTTTGATCATGAATCCTTCAAAAGCTTGCAATGATCATGGTTAAGATCATTGTTCTAGCCTTTAATCCTTAGGATGATCATGAGAACATGTTCGAGAGATGTTTGCAACGAGAGGATGCAGCATCTCTTCTACTGTCTCAACTCAAAAAGGAAAGAAAAACAAAGATGTAGGAGAAGAAGAGAGAGTAGACATACCTTTTGATGCAAAAAGAAGAGTTCCGACGAAGATCCGCCAAGAAAACTCCAAGGATGCAAGAGAGATGACTTGCAGAGGTCTTTGGTTCGTTCCAGAGGGTTTGGAGGCAGCAAATACGAAGTGGACTCGAGGTTAGGCTTAAATAGAGCAAGAATCAACCTAATTGCCAAAGACAGCACCCATTGGTCGAGTGGATTGGTCGATCGGCCCGCCGACCAATCAGTCGACCAATGCAGACAACAAGGCCAAAACAGGAATTGAAGGCCCGGATCAAATCCAAACCTAAAGGGGTTTTGCACACAAGTCAAGTGACTTACCTAGTAGGTAGAAATGCCTTCAAACCAAGATAGAGATCACTCCAAGTCCATCAACTAATTAGATCTTCATCAGGATTCTGTTTCCATAAATAGCACCTCATCATCAACCTTCATGGATTCAAAGCCAGACACCAAGTCCTCTACTGGGATGGCCCAAAGGTGACTTCTTACTTTACTTCGGGTCATCGGACCTACAAATAACAAGGTTTCCGGGTCAAGGTTAGGGCTGGGTTTCACAGTTACATCAAGTCAGATCCAGATATGTCCATTCCTCTCCCCTGGCGATCCTTTCCGGTATCCTTCACACTACAGTCCTCATAGTCCTTGACTACGGACTCATCAACCCTATTGGTTATCCACATATGGTAAACGGGAAGCTCTTACGTCCCCTCACGGATTGGTTACCGGTCTTGAGCGCCCGTGAGCCCAAGTCTAACCATATGCAACCCTACCAATGAATGGCCCCCACAATGTGATTACTGTCCTCTCACGGATTGGTTATCGGTCTTGAGCGCCCATGAATCCCCATTGCTACCACAGGTCGTTCGGTCTCAATACCCCCTCCGATTAGGGTCTGACATAACAGGACATCCTGGCCAAACAATACTAGACAGCCCTAAATATGTCATCCAACAGTTTAGGAAGGTGTCCAAAGGGTATCTCCGGAAACATCCCATAATATTCCCGTAGTTGTCCAAGGACAGAAGTGTCAAAAGGACACCTCCCCTTTCCAAACCATACTTAGTCATTCACAAACATAATTCCATCATAACACATATATGGTAACTTCTTTTATGGAAATAAATCAATAATAACATCCAACTTTCATATATTTGGTAAGTAAATCACACATGAATCAATTTAGTATAAACAAGTAATGCTACTGTAATCAAGGTAGTTGCATCAGTAGTTTATCATTGTAAGCATCTAATTAAGGAAACAAATCAAAGATTCAAATATAGAACTAGAACATACAATCTATGTAATTAAGGAAATAACCATCCTTACCTTATATAACTCGCAAAGGAATCTTGGGGAATCAAGTAAGACCTTGACTAAACTTGGGAAGAAAGTCCTAAACAAGTGTATATAACATATTAGGAAAGATACTAAAATGGAAAGATATCAAAACATCCAAAATAGACCAAATATGAGGTTGTTGTACTCATTGGTCGATTGAATTGGTTTACTGCCTCAGTCGACCAATGAGTCGACCAACAGAGACAGTGGCCTTAAAAAATCAGAGTTTTTAGAATATAAAACCGAACATGGTGGTTCAAAAGGTTACTAAATAAGGGGGGAAACTACAATGGCAATACACTAGTATATAGAGGACTTCAAAACACTAATCGTATCAAGTCTTCAAGTTACAAATTAAGAAACAAAAAGTTACCATAATTAGATCAATCATGGTTCTTGAAGAATTCATAGTAAAAATCTTGGACAAGAACAATAGAATGATGGATCACTAATTGTGGTAAAGAAATCATGAAAAGCATGCATAGATCTTCAAGAAAAATAGATCTAAGACTAAAGAACATCAATCTAAATAAGGAAAGTGAATGAATACATGTTTTCCTTCAAAAGCGAGTGATGATCTTGATGAAGATCATCCACCAAGCTTTAGATCCTTAGGAAAAGAGAGGGAAAGAGTATAGTGATGGTTGCAACAGAGATACAACATCACTTTTACTGTCCTCGATCAAAAAAGGAAAGAAAAGTAACGAAGAATCAAAGATGAAACATAGAAGAGGATGATCACGTACCTTTTTGTGTAAATGCAAGAGGTTTGACGAAGATCCGTCAAGAAAATCACCAAGGATGCAAGAGAGATGACTTGCAGAGGGCTCTAGTACGTTCCAAAGAGTTTGGAGGCAGAAAATACGAAGTAGACTCGAGATTGGGCTTAAATAGAGCAAGCAAAGACCTAATTAGCAAAATCAGATCCCATTGGTCGATTGGATTGGTCGACTTGTCCAGTCGACCAATCAGGACAGCAAGTCCAAAACAGGGAAATGAAGGCTCAGATCAAATCCAAACATAAAGGGGTTTTGCACACACATTAAGTGACTTACCTAGTAGGTAGAAATTCCTTCGAACCAAGCCAGAGAGTACTCCAAGTCTATCAACTAATTCCATCTTCATCAGGGTGCAGTTTCCATAAATGGAACACTGACATCAACTCTCATGGATTCTAAGCTAGCCACCAAGTCTTCCACTGGAATGGCCCATAACTGACTTCTTGCTTTACTTCAGGTTGTCGAACCTACAAACAACAGGGTTTCTGGGTCAAGGTTAGGGCTGGCTTTCACAAGCTTCCTGCACACTCTTTGGTTCAAGCTCATCAACTAGAATCATCTCATAGTCAGTCTCTTTAGGAGCTACCATGTAGGCTTCATCCTTTATGTCAAAACATCGACGAGGGACTAGCCCACACTCACTATGGCGCAAGTGCATGTTAGATTGCTTACCCTCTGAGGTAGCTATCACATCTCCACTCCCACTTCCACTAGGATCTTCTGGATGAACCCCAGGTTCATTATCCAAAATCTAAATCCCTGGAGTGACAAGATCACTATCTTGTATTTCAAAGAATTCTGATGATTCTTTGCTAACTCCTACAAGAGATGGAAAATTATTTTCCAAAAATATTACATCCCTAGACTTAAGTTTCGTTCTCCTCTCACTCTCATCTAGCCCAATAAAGACATAGCCCTTCAAGAGTTCAAAATACCTTACAAAGATACACTTTCTTCCTCTGGGTCCAAGCTGTCACATCCACCCAGCCGGTACCCCATCGGGCATACCTGGGTATGTGATCCACAGTCCCGAAGATCAAGTATCAAGTAACCATGCCTCCCACATATGCGATAACACAATCATGAACGATAATAATCATGGTTTAAGCATATAATAAAGAATCAAGAATAAGATAAAACAAACAATCAGAGTGCGGAATAAAGATGATACCAAGATATATATATATATTGAATCCAAAGGGGAGAGGGAGTGATCAAAAGTCACTTTCTCACACCACAGTGGAAAGTAGCAAAATCAAGTTAAGTTTACAAATTCCATTAAAAGAGTATATCCAAGAAAGTTAAATTACAGATCCGGTTTTAAAAGGGAATCCAAAATGTCACATTAAACAAATGTTTCTTCAGTCACATAAAACACATCCTCATAGGTATAGATGTCCGTAGTCCAATACAGCTGCTCCAACCCCAGTGTCGGGCTAATCCTGGTGTGCAGCATAGTCCTCTTTGGTACCCTCACAATAATCTTCATAGTAGCCACTACCCTGAGTGTCACATCCCGCCCTAAATCCACCAAGGGGATACCCTATTTGGATTACCCGGGGAGTGAATTACAGTCCCGCTGATCAAGTTTAGGAACGATCATAGTCACTTAGCACAATAATATAATCAAAAGCAAGAACAATTCCTTGTATCCAAATAATTTAATAATAAAAGTCGAGAAAGTACCTCAGAAGGATTCACAAATAACATCAGAGTGCGGAAAGGATTTCATTAGAATAAACAATCAAGTGTGAAAAGGAGGGAGGAAACCCGTCCTATAATATTAGCGAAAGGTAGATCGATTTAAAATTTAGGTTTACAACCGGTTCCCAAAATGACAAGAGAACAAACTAAACTACGGTCTCGACGAATCAAATAAAAGGTTAAAAGAAAATGGGACGATATCCCAATACTTGCACACAAGTGCAAGGGCCGAACTGCTCCAAATAAGTCCCAATCTCGGACTGCTAGTCTTCACCAACTTGTACACCGTGACCACTAGGGTACAGGTCATCAACTTGGTCTTCAGAGTGTTGACCATCATAGTCAACAGTAGTAGTACCTGCAGTAGAGTCTAACAAAAATGTTGCAAAAGGAGTGAGTTCAAAAGAACTCAGCAAGGCAGATTATTCCACAATAACATAGATACATGATACAAAACATAGCATGATGCAATATGATATGAAACACATGATGCAATTATGATTCTAACTCTATGTATGCTAGTCTCTAGGGTAGACATGCTTTAAGTCATAGCACCATACTTCTTTGGGTCGTCAGTCACTCTCCCATTTCCAATATCTTGGGAATGCCCGGGGAAGATCGGTAAAGTCATCAAAAACCGTGGTAAGGGGATCGGTCACCGCTCTCTCACATCACCATTTGGTCAAGTACTGGCGCATGTCATAGTAAAGCCTAGCCCAATGCAAGTCATCTACTCAGTCGTATCAACTCAGTTCCAGATACGTCCATTCCTCCCCCTCGGCGATCCTTTCCGGTATCCTTCACACTAGAGTCAGCATAATCCCGGATTACGAACTCATCAACCCTATTGGTCATCCACAAATAGTAAACCGGAAGCTCTCACGTCCTCTCACGGATTGGTTACCGGTCTTGAGAGCCCGTGAGCCCAAGTCTAGCCATTTGCAACCCTACCAATAAATGGCCCCTTTCAGGTATCCGTAGCATGGTTTATGTCCCCTACCGGATTGGTTACCAGCCTAGAGCGCCCATCAAACCATACACTACCACGGGTCGTTCGGTCTCAATGCCCTTCCGATTCGGGTCTGATACGACAGGGATATCCTAGCCATACATCTAGACAAGTCCTATGTATGTCATCCAATGATCCAGGAGAGCGTCGATGGGCATCTTCGGAGAACATCCCATACTATTCCCTCCGATGTCCAAGGACAGAAGTACCAGTAGGGCACTCCCCAATCCCAAATCATACTTAAGCAATCACATGCTTATTTCCATCCATTACATATCAACAATACATTATCATATTGAAAACATGTCATAACATCTCATAATACAATGTATAAATAAATGACAAGAATAAGTAAACATGATAAACCAAGTAATTAAGCATGGTGCTACTATCATAAGGTAACTACAGTAGTCATATGATGTCTGAAATCAACTAATAAGTTATGTCTACTAAGTTACCAACAATAGTGTAAAAGTCATACAGTCTATGTTATATGGCAATAATCGTCCTTACCTTAAGTCACGATGATGATAATCCAACAATCTCAAAAGAATGATCCAAAGATGGTAATAAGACCCTAGACAAACATAAATGAAAGGTTAGAAAAGAAATCGGGAAAATCGGAGGTCGAACGGATCAAAATGGAGCAAGGTTGCTGTCAGCAACAAGTTTGGTCGATGGTCTTGGTCGATGGTATCGACCAAAAGGATCGATCAAAATTGTCTTCGGGACAGAATAGTTGATTTTGGGGATTTTGGTCCGAAATGGGTCTTCCGGGGTTCGGATCGATCCGAAACTTGGAGGGATGATTAATAACAATGTAAGAACACTACCTAGAAAGTATTATCACAATCCAATGGTCCAAATGAAAACCCCCAAATTGAGGTCCTATGTTCTAAAGACAAGAATCCTAGCATTCATGAGAAATTGATGAAATTGAAAGGGAAGCTAGAGAATTAGTTGGGGAATAGGTTAGGAACAGTAGCAGGAGACTATGTAGCAAGAATCAACATGATCCAATGGTCAAATTGAAAACCCCCAATTTGAAGCCTTAGGTTCAAACTTGCAAGAATCATGTTCATTAATGAAATCGATTGCAATTGCAAAAGAACTTAGGAATTCAATTAAGGGAATGATGGGCAGTAGATTAGAGATACATACTAACATATAATCAGAACTAATTGAAAGAGAAAATCAGATTAAGAGATGAATTCATGTTGTAAAGAAGAGAAAAATCAAAATAAGAAAGCAAGAACATCATGTATGAGAATCATAGCATGGAAAGGGTGAAGAGAGGTTTAATCAAAGCAAAAGAGCTTGTAGAAGAGGTGGTTGCAAGGTTGCAGCACCTTCTTTACGAACTCAGTACCAAGAACAAGATGAGGTAGAAGTAGATTAGAGAGAGACTGAGAGATTACATACCTTGGAGAAGAGATTAGAGAAGAGAGACAATGATTTTTGTAGAAGATCATCACCCAAGCCAAAGAGGAGCCAAAGAGGAGCCTTCCCACGTTCTCAGGTGTTGAAATGAGTAAAATATCGTTCTAGGTTCGAGGTTTCACTTAAATAGAGGAAGGAATATCCAAAAAGCATCTTTTTCTCGATTCTGGGCAACTTTGGTCGATGGTCCTTGGTCGATGGCATCGACCAAAAGGATCGACCAAAACAGGTAACAGGTTTCAGCAGAAAATCCAGAAATACTTCAGCAACTTCGAACAGGGATTCGGAGGGTTATACAAGGTCAAATTGAGTGAGGTTTTCTCCTAAAAGTCAATAAAGAAGTCTAGTTTCCAGAAATACCTTTGGATCAATCATGGGAGGTCATTAGGTCCACCAACTAAGCTCACCTTCTTTGATGCGCAAGCAGGATTTGCCAGACACAGTTCAGAAACTTCGGACAGGGATTTGGAGGGCTATATGGGGTCAAATTAAGTGGGGTTTTCTCCTACAAGTCCATCAAGAAGTCTAGTTTTGGGAAATATATTCGGATTGAGCACAGGAGTTCATTTGGTATTTCAACTAATTCACCCCTCTTCGGTGTGCAAATTCAAAACTAACACTGACGATGCTCTCAAGTGAGGGGCATCATTGTCAATGTCCAAGGGCTTGGGTTCCGACACCAAATCAACAACAAAAAGGGCCCACAAGTATATTTTCCCCCACTTCGGGTTTTCGAACCTACAAACATAACAGGTCCCGGGCCGGGCCAAGGTAGGATAAGGCCAAACATTACAAATCTACCCTAAGGGAAAGGTCTGACATGGCTTCCTAAGGTTTTCAAAGATAATAATATTGAAATTAAAGTCTAAATTTTAAGGTCTAACATTGAACCAGTCTTTCTTTATCCCAAAATAAATAGGGTGTCCGGGCTAGGTTTGGGCTGGATGTTACATTCTCCCACCCTTAAAATAATTTTGTCCTCGAAATTGGGAGAGTACTAGGCTTCTAAAGAGATGAAGGTACATCACTTTTACCTTGACCTTTCTTCTCCCAAAATCTTCGGAAAACAAATAACAATAAGTCTGTTGTAAGAAACAAGGAATAAATCTAACATGCTTTGAAATCAAATCAAAAGTATGATCATGGTTTCATGGAGACTTCACAAGGATCATGGCGAAGATCAATATGAAGATCATAAAACCATAAGAATGACAAGAGATTGTAGAAGAGATGGTTGCAAGAATGCGGCATCTTCTTCTAAGTCTCAATCATAAAGAATAAAACATAATAAGAGTAAAGTACCATCATGGCTTTATGAAGATTTCATAAGGATCATGGTGAAGATCAATATGAAGATCATAAAACCTAAAATAAATGAAAAGAGATTGTAGAGAGATGGTTGCAAGGATGCAGCATCTTCTTCATAGTCTCAATCACAAAGAATAAAACATAGTAAAAGTAGATCAATACAACACATGAGAGATTACTAACCTTCGATTGAAAACGAGAGATGAAAAGCTTGAAGTCTTGAAACAATTAGAAGGAATAACAAATCATGAAGATCACACTTGATTTCTCTTAGAAATCATCATGTGGAGAGTTCACAAGGTTATAGGGTGTATGGAGGTCCACTCTACAACAGCGGGGGTAGAAGGATCATTATAGAGTGCATGGAGATCCTCTATACAATAGCATGTATAGAAAATCAATCATGGGAATGACTTAGGACCAGCTTCCTATCAAAGGGAATAGAAGGCACAAGAAGAAATCGTAGGGAAAATAGATCAGCTTCGAGGTAAACTTCTACCAAATGAAACTAGGCAACTCATACGACAGAGAATAAATTGAACAATGTATATGGTAGGTATGGATTTGGCACAGTAGCAAGGTTAGGATTAGGCGGGATTTCACACTGAGGGTAGTGTGGCTCATCATAGGGTGCTTCGAAGGACGTGCCATCGGACTCTTCAAAACCTGTAGGATAATCTAACAAAGCAAAGCACAAAAAGGAAATGAGTTGAAAGGAACTCAGCAAAGCAGTTAATCCATAATTCATAAACCATATGATACAAGTCAAAACATGATGCAAATGATACGAGATAGATGATGAAATTATGATTCTAACTCTACATATGCTAGTCTCTATGGTAGACATGGTTTAAGTTATAGCACCATACTTTCTTGGGTAGGTCTCAAATCACTCTTCCCTCAACCATCTAGGTATCTTGGGTTCTCCAGTGTGAATTGGGTCCTGCATCCATCTCGAACAATTCCATGGCTGGGGTTTAGGTCACCACTCTCTCACATCACCATTGGTATAAGTATTGGCGCATGTCACGGTAAAGCCTAACCCAATGCAAGTCATCTACTCAGTCATACCATGTCAGATCTAGATACGTCCATTCCTCGCCGCGGGCGATCCTTTCCAGTATCCTTCACACTAGAGTCACGGATATTACTCACCGGACTCATCAACCCCATTGGTCATCCACAAATAGTAGACGGGAAGCTCTCACGTCCCCTCACGGATATGACTCACCAATCTTCGAGCGCCTGTGAGCCCAAGTCTTACTATTTGCAACCCTACCAACAATGACCCCTTTCGGGTATTCGTAATATGATCTATGTCCTCTCACGGGTTGATTACCGGTCTTCAGCGCCCATCCAACCATACTACTACCATAGGTCGTTCGGTCTCAATACCCTTCCGATTCGGGTCTGATATGACAAGGACATCCTAGCCATACACCTAGACAAGTCCTATATATGTCAATAATCTGGGAAAGCGTCGATGGACACCTTCGGAGAACATCCCATACTATTCCCTCCGATGTCCAAGGACAAAAATGTCAATAGGACATTCCTCAATCCCAAATTATACTTATCCAATCACATTCTCAATTCATCATATCACAAATACATGATATATCATCATATTGGAAATCATATCATAACATCGCATAATTCAAGTGTAATGTAAATAACAATAATTAAATAGACATGATATACAAGAGTACCTAAACATGTTATTGCTGTTAAAAGACAACTACAGTAGTCTTATGATGTCTAAATAGAATTGATAAGAAAAGCATACCAAGTTGCCAATCATCATTGAATAAGCACATAGTCCATGTCATATGGGTATAACTGTCCTTACCTTAATCGAATCGGGAATATTAGCAAATACCACTTAGGATAGTCCCCAACTTAGTGCTTGAACCCTAGATAACGTATAAGTAACATTAGAGAATGAAACAATCAAATCGGAGATCAAACAAAGCGAAAGGAGAAAGAGTTGAGTTGTTGTTTTCCTTTGGTCGACTGATTGGTCACTGACCAGTCGACCAAGAGGACCAGTAACAAGCAGCATAGGGAAATTGGGCCCGAAACAGATCTTTCGGGGCTCGGATTGATCTTAAATTTGGAGGGAATGATCATAGCAATATGGGGACATTACATAATGAAAATTATCAAGATCTAACTGTCCAATTAGGAATACCCAAATTGAAACCCTATGTTCTATATGCTAACATCAAGAATTGAAATGGGGTTGTTGCAATGGTAAGGAATGATGGGAATCAGCTAAGGAAATGATAAGAACTATACTACAATCATAAACCAATAATAAATCAGACCTAGCATACATCTATACATCAGTTTAGCTCAATAAGACAAGTTGGAATGACAAGAATCATGGAAATGCAATGCTATTGATTGTATTGAATGCATAGCATAGCAAGAATGATAAGAAATTAATGGAGATGAAAGGGAAACACATGGCTAAGTGTTTGCAAGGTTGCAGCACTTTAGCCATGGTCTCAATAGTGAGAATGAGTGGAGGAAAGAGTAGATTAGAAGATGAGAGAGAGGAATCATACCTTGAGGAAGTGAATGAAGAGGGAACGCAATGATTGAGGCCAAGAATATTCACCAACTTCAAGAGAGGGCTTTGGGAAGCTCACTCTTCATGCTCTGGAGTGCCAATGATTAGGTTAGGCTTCTATTCACGAGTTCCCAAAAATTAGGGTCAAAATAATAGAGAATTTTGTAATTTTCGAATTTACCATTCTGTTGGTCGACTAGCCAGTCGACCAAGCCTGAACAACAACTTCAGTCAGGGAATTGGAAGGCTAGATTGATCCAAATTGAGTTGGGTTTTCTCCTACAAGTCAATCAACAAGTCTAGAATAGATAAATACCTTCGGAACAAGATCGAAAGTGCATCACGTACTTCAACAACGCTCTCCCCCTTCTAAGTGCAGTTTCTCAATGAACACTAATAGTGTATCCAAGTAAGGGGCATCACTGTCAATATCCATAGGCTTTGAGTCATACACCGAATCTTTGACTATGAGGGCCCACAAGTCTCTTCTTCCACTACTCCGGGTCTTCGGACCTACAAACACAAATGGATCCGGGTTTGGGTCAAGGTTAGGAAAGGACTGGATTTCACACAAGCTTCCCATAATGGTGAGAGGTAGAGTGAACATATGTTGCACATCCCCATGCGCGCAAATAACTCAAATCTGGCTTCCTTCCAGTCCACAACTCATATGTTGTGGAAGGAACCGATCTAGTTGGAAACCTATTAAGGATATAGGCTGCAGTTAGCAAACCATCTCCCTAATAAGAGATGGGCAGATTTGCCCGCACCATCATGGATCTCATCGTGTCTGGCAAGGTTCCATTCCTCCTCTTAGCAACCCCAGTTTATTGTGGAGTCCCTGGAATAGTAAGTTGCCTAAATATCCCCTTTTCATCACACAACCCTTTAAATATATTGGAGAAATACTCTCGTCCTTTATCCGTTCTAAGAGTTTTAATCCTTTTATCTAACTGATTTTCAACTAAGCTCATGAATTTCTTAAAACATTATAGAGCTTATGACTTATGAGAAATTAGAAAAATGTGACCATACCGTGTATAGTCATTTATGAATGTGATGAATACGTCTGTCCTTTTCTAGTATGCACATTCATGGGTCCACACACATCTGAATGAGTAAGTTCTAGAGGAAGAGAGGCTCTCAAAGCCTTTTTGAATGGTTTTCTAGTTGCTTTCCTGCTAGACATGATTCACAAAGTTGCCAATTCAGATAATGAACCTTGGCCCAAGAAACATTCTCTTGCCAACATGTTCATCCTATCTAAGCCAATATCTCCAATCTAGCATGCCACATATTTGCCATATATTAGAATCAATACACATACTATTTTGGCAAACAAAAGCTCTACTAGAATTAAATGAATAATCAATTGTATCTAATACAATGAAACCATTATGAAGAAAACCACAACCATAAACTGTATCTCTACAAAACCAAAGAATTGTTCTAAAAAACAACTTTAAAACCATGTTCCATAAGAAAATTAACAAAAACAAGATTCCTCCTAATATCTGAATCATACAGTACATCATGGAGTAACAGCGTCCAACCACCTCACAAAACTAATTTGCACGTGCCAATGCCATGAACCTCCACACTTGAGCTGTTCCCCATCGTTATTCTTCTGCTTCCTCTTGAAACACGACGGTATTCCACGAAGCTCGAGCATTCCCTTGTCATGTGCTCTATCGCACCTAAATCAATAATCCATAAAGGACTTAATTCAGAAAGAATAGAAGAACTTGTTACATAACAAGATAATATATAACACAAAGTACATACCTCATGCTCAGTGCAATCACGAGCAAATTTACCAGGCTTTCAGCAATTGAAGCAACTCAAAGATGATTTCTTCTTGCCAGCATTGGTCCCCCTTAAACTCTAGGGGCCACTCTTGTTTCTGTTCCCACCTTTGTTACTTCGCCTAGGATGCTGAGTTTGAGCTTTTTCCCTCTTGCGCTAAGAGCCTGCACCCTTACTAGTGCTTGCTTCAGCAGCAAATGCTTCAGTTGGAGGGGCATTAGCCATCATTCGATCCTCCTCCAACTCAAGGTGCTTGGCAGCTTGATCAAAGTCTTGATATCATGAGCATGAGTCAAGAAGATCTCCATGTCCTCCCAAGTCTTTGGCATTGACCTGATGACTGCAGAGACTTGCTCCTCATCAGTCTTTTGGCGCCCACATGTGCTCAACTCACTTATCATGTTGGACATGATGGTTATGTGTTGCCTCATAGTGTGACCCTGATGCATCTTGTAACCATCAAAAGTGAGTCCGAGCTGGCGGCCTCTAGTGGTGGAAGTCCCTCCATGCTAGAACTTCACTACCTCCCACAAAGACTTTGCAATCCTATGCTTCTCAAATCGAAGCATTAGGTCATCTCTCATAGAGCTTAAGATAGTAATCCTAGCTACCCTGCTTTCCTCTTCCAGGCATTGTAAAGCTCAAGGTCCCTGCGATGCTATGCAGTGGTACCTAGGTGGGGACATGGTCTGGTTTATGGTTTCTAGCATGTCCTACTCTTCCAAGAGATATTGCACCTTTCGGTGCCAAAGATCATAATTTCTCTCATTCAATTTATCTCCTTTGGTGAGGTCAACAACGATGCTCTTGGTAGCAGCCATTTAAACTAGAAACAACATATATGCAAGGATGAGTTCAACTATTCTAGCATAAAACACAAGCAACAACAATTCACACTAGCATAGCCTACCAATGGGATAAGCATTTAAACCAAAAGAAATGCTAACAAACATTCAATCAACTTCTCATGCAAATCCACATAGATTTATATACTAGTTTCATTCTGCGCTAGAAGCATGATTAAATGACCCTAATCAAAATTGTTTTACTAAAATAACCCAATCATGTTTATGCAATGAGGTGGTTCACACAAAATGCTTCTACCTCAGTAGCTCCCACTTAGCTCCATTAGGCTCTCAATGCCCACACATCACTCAGAGTATTGGGTTTCTGGTGTCCAGTAAGTTAGAAACGCATTTTGAACTAGACAGACCACCATCTCAGAAACCATCTCCCAGACGGACTTCCTTCTGGCTAGACGGAAATTCCATCCGGTCCTCTGTGGATCAAACGGCGTCTTTTCCACTTTTATGAATTTCAGTCCGTGGAACGGAAAAATCCATTTTTTCTCCCAAAAATTTCCCCAAAAAAACTCATGAAAAATCCAAGAATCATTAAACAAAAAAAAAAAAAAAAAAAAACATTCTCATGGATCATCAATTCATGCATTTTTTATAGAAGGGAAATTAACAAGGATCCTTCCACTTGGATCCCAACAAAAGAATAGGGTTTCTATCAAACCCTCAATCCTCCATGGGTTTCCATTAAACCTTGGATTATCCATTGTGCGTTTCTATGAACCCTTGATCCTCCCATTGGATCCATTCAAGAAAAACAAACATTGGGAGGAACAAAGAACTGTGGGAACTAGTCTTTGATACCATTGTTGGCAAATTCTATATCTCTATTCCGGAAATAGAAGTGAGAATAATCCTTACCTGGATTCACTTATCCCAATATAGAATTATCACAACAGAAATAAATTTGACTCCACGTCCTCGTTTCTCCAGGAATTGTCACCGGTAAGTTTCCACAATCACGCGGAAAGAGAATAAATTCCACAAACCCAAATTCCGTGTGGATGGAAGAAAGTAAAGACCAAGACTAACGAGAAGAAGATCCACGAAAAACTTTCTCTTATTTGTGTTTCTTGGAGAGAGGGAGAGAGAGCCATCTTTCAGAAATTTCACGTATGCGTAATGCAATCGTTACTAAAGTGATGCAGCGGTTACCTAAATATAACCCTATATTTTGTAACCTCCCAAAAATGAGTTTCCAATTTTGCCCTTGGGCATATTATTATTAATAAATGCCAACATTTACCACCATTGGCCCCTTGGCAAAAATCACCCACCACCATCCCCTGCCAGAAATTTCTCGCTCCCTCTCTCTACGGAAACCATTGCCTTTGGGAAGATGAAAACACTAAATCTCTACATCCATTTCCTCCCCAAACCTACGAACTCCTCATTTTGTGGAACAATGCCACTGACAAGTGAAATTCCACCATTGAAAGTGAAGGGAACCAAGGGAACTTGTTAAAATGAAGGGGTGGTGACAAAAGCAAAAGTTTGAGGATACTGTGTAAAGATACACTTTGAATGGGTCCTCTATTTAGAGCATCGGCAGATGCAGTGAGTAGTTTTAGTGTATGTGGAGGTTTTGAATTCCTACAAAAGAAACCAAGTCAAATGCCTCAACAATGATGGTCATACTCTCAGACACATATCTAACTAGAATTCGATCTTAGTGGAAATAATGTAATTTCAAGGTTCTTACCCGGAATCCTTTGAACCATCAAAAGTGAGAAAAGATCTCATCCTACAAAAGACGAGAATATATAAGTTTTCAAGACATCTAAGTGAGTTACCAAAAGAGCCATTTGATTGGCACAAAGCCTTACAAGAATATCAACTTTTGATTGCCAAGATTCGTCACAGAGAATAATTTCACACTTCCTGCAAATGACATAAGTTCGAGTATTAAAATTCAATAAGAAAATGCAACTTCAAGTACGAAGGATAAAAGCATGCTTCTACTTTTGCTTCTGGATAATATCTCCCTGTGTAGCATTGGGTGAATTCATAGATGTGGGTATCTTCAAAGCTAGGCTTCTGGTGAATAGTTTGCTCCATTTTGTTAACAGATCTCTTTCCCTGTTTGATATGTCTGATCTCCAAATTAGATAGATTCTCCCCTTCTCTTCACTTTCAACAGTTGAGTTTCACGGTCGTTCGCACTGTTCCTCAAAAGAAGGAGTTCATAGGTTTGGGGAAGGAAATAGAGGTAGAGATTTAGGGTTTCATCTTTCTCCTTCTAGTGGAGTGGTGGTTTTGTGCGAGGGGATCGTTTTCTGACAAGCAAGATGTAGGTAGAAGATGAGTGAAAAGAAAATCTTCTCATCCACCTATGGGTTGGATATGGGAGGGCACCAGGGGAGTGGTGGTTTCGCGCGGGGGGGGGGATGGTTTTCCGGCAGGCAAGATGTAGGTAGAAGATGAGTGAAGAGAAAATCTTCTCATCCACCTATGGGTTGGATATGGGAGGGCACCAGTGGAGTGGTGGTTTCACGCGGGGGGGGGGGGAATGGTTTTCCAGCAGGCAAGATGTAGGTAGAAGATGAGTGAAGAGAAAATCTTCTCATCCTCCTAAGCGTTCGGTATGGGAGGGCAATTTAATCATCACACCCAATATGGACAAAATGACCATTTCAATTTCAAGTTAACAGAACAAATAACAATCGGTAACGAGTAATATTTGGTTTTATTGAAAGTGGGTCATCAGTAGTTTTTCTCACTTAAGGGGGGAGATCAAAGTTTCACCCTCGCTTAAGGTGACCACCATTAAAAAAAAAAACTCTACTTTTTGGGTTTTATTTATTTATTTATTTTTTTAAAATTTTTTGTGGGTAAACTTTTAGGTTTTCAATAACACCATAGAGAGAATGAGGGTGTTGCCCCTTCTCTTCACTTTCAACAGGTGAGTTTCATAGTCATCCGCACTGTTCCTCAAATGAAGGAATTCGTAGGTTTGGGGGAGGAAATGGAGGTAGAGATTTAGTTCATCTTTCTCCTTCCAATGGAGTGGTGGTTTCGTGCAGGGGGATCATTTTTCGGCAGGCAAGATGTAGGTACAAGATGAGTGAAAAGAAAATCTTTTCATCCACCTAAGGGTTAGGTATGGGAGGGCAATTTAATCATCACATCCAGTATGGACAAAATGACCATTTCAATTTCAAGTTAACAGAACGAATAACAATCAGTAACAAGTAATATTTGGTTTTATTGAAAGTGGGTCACCAGTAGTTTTTCTCACTTAAGGGGGGAGATCAAAGTTTCACCCTTGCTTAAGGTGACCACCATTAAAAAAAAAACTCTAGCTTTTGGGTTTTATTTTTTAATTTTTTTTAATTTTTATTTTTTGTGGGTAAAGTTTTAGGTCTTCAAAAAACCATAGAAAGAATGAGGGTGTTGGTCTAAGGTGTACTAATTTAGAATAAGGAATGAAGTATAGGATCGGAATTCGAACTTGTGAAAGTTTAGGATCATAATTAAGACTTAGGAAAATTTAGGATTAAGATTCAGACTTGGGGAAGTGTAGGTTTAGGAATCGGAATGATGAACAAAATAAGGAGAAGATGGATTAGCAATTGCTAGAGTAATAGCTAAGGATGGAGGTATGGTTGTCATGAGGAAGAAAACAGGATCAATTGCTAGGCTGATACGATGCTAAGTATAGAATTGGCTGAATATTGGTATGTGTATAGTGAGAAACTTATGCATATAAATATATGAATGGGGATATACTTTCTCTATAAAGAAAATTACCTACTTAGAATAGTTTTTTTTTTTTTTGGGGGGGGGGTAAGCTGTTAAAGACTTCATTTATAAACAAAGAAAATACAGACACATAATAATAAAAAATAATAATAAAAAATAAAAAAAGGAAAAATACAAAAGATAGATGCATGAAAACACATGGTTCGGTCCAAACCAAGCAGCGGAAATTGACCAAACTGTCATACATGCAATAGATAGGGTCATCCAAACTAAGGAATGGGTCTAGCCCAATAAACCTTTAGAATGAGAGTTGTAACAATCACAGCAATAGTTAAGCACAATCGATATGATATACGTATCATCTATTACCAACACCCAAAGAGGGGTAAACACGCCACAAAGGCGGAGATGGATACGCAATAAAGGCAAAGACGGACACGCCACAAGGGCGGAGATAAAACATGCCACAAGGCCAAGACAAAACATGCCACAAGGGCAGGAATTCGGTTGTCGCGGTGGTAGCACGGGTATTGCAGAGAAGGTTCTGAACGGCCATTTGTCGCTGTCGTAGATGCGGAGACCATTGTCACATCCTGCCCAAATCCACCCAGCCTATACCCTAGCTAGATTACCCGGGGGAGTGATCCACAGCCCAAAGATCAAGTTTAGGAACGATTATATCCATTTAGCACAATAACATAATCAAAAGCAAGAACAAATCATTGTATTCTAATAAGTTAATAATAAAATTCAAGAAAGGATCTCAGAAGGATCACTATAGAATATCAGAGTGCGGAATAACAAGATACCAAATCAAAAGACAATTGTAGAGTATAGCGGAAATATACCCTACAAACATATGTGGAAGGTAGATCGAAATCTAAGTAAAGCTCTAAGCTAATATAAGCAAAATAAAAGTCCGGAAGAAATGAGAGAATCAAATCCACATCTTTAGTCGGCTCTTGAAACTTCAGATCAGCATCTAGTGCACGATCCCATCAGTGAATAAGATGATGCCGGCTGCCGTCAGGGGTGGATTTTATTTCTCTTCTCTGTGTAGATGAACCACATTGTCCACATAAAGTCTAGCTAGCTTATCCAAAGTGTAAGTGATCTTCATAGGAAAGAAATGGGCTGATTTGGTCAACCTATCGACGATCACCCACACAGTGTCATTTCCCTTACTTGTCCGCGGCAAGCTAGTCACGAAGTCCATGGAGATATCTTCCCACTTCCAGCTAGGAATAGGAAGGGGCTAAAGCAATCCAGACGGAGGCTGACGAACGGCTTTCACATGTTGACAAGTCTCACACTTGGCAACGAAGTCTTCAACATCCACTTTCAAACCGTTCCACCAAAAATGTTCCCTTCAGTCTCTATGCATTTTGGTACTTCCAGGGTGTATTGTAAAGATCGACTGGTGTGCTTCTTTCAATATTTCCTTCTTGACTTCATCAACATTAGGCACACGTAGTCTACCTCTAAACAATAAAGTACCATCTAAAGATGTACTAAAAGCAGGGTCCATTTCTGAATTCGAAGCGATCTTCTCAATCTTTTCTTTCAACTCAAGATCAGAACTTTGCAAGGCAACAATGCAGTCTCTAAGGGTGGATCTTGCCATCATGGCATAAAGGACACAATGCGAACCCTCAAGAACCACTTCCAAACCAAATCTTTCCATTGACAAAAGCAAGGGCCGATTCAAAGCACACAAGCTCAAATCCTTCCTTTGATCTTTCCTACTAAGAGCATCCGCAACTACATTTGCTTTACCTGGGTGATACTGAATGTCACAATCGTAGTCAGAAACCAACTCCAACCATCTTCTTTGTCTCATACTCAGCTCTTTCTGTGTGAAGAAGTATTTCAAACTCTTGTGATCTGTGAAAATAGCGATTTTCTCACCGTACAGGTAATGCCTCCAAATCTTTAAAGCAAAAACAACGGCGGCAAGCTCCAAGTCATGAGTGGGATAATTCCGCTCATAATATTTCAATTGCCGAGAAGCATAAGCCACAACCTTGCCGTGTTGCATCAACACCCAACCCAAACCGATCTTGGAAGCATCAGTGTAGACTGTCAATCCACCGGAACTATCAGGTATAGTTAACACTAAGGCGCTTGTCAATCTAACTTTCAGCTCTTCAAAATTCTTCTCACAGGCCTCGGTCCAAACGACCTTCTCATCTTTCCTAGTTAGCTTAGTCATAGGGACAGCCAACCTAGAAAATTTCTCAATAAATCTCCGATAGTATCCAGCCAATCCAAGGAAACTTCTTATCTCAGTCACGGTCTTCGGTCTTTCCCAATCGGTAACGGTCTGCACTTTTTCCGGGTCAACACGAATACCTTCGGCTGAAACAACATGGCCAAGGAACACTACCCTTGAGAACCAAAAGTCACACTTGCTAAATTTAGCATAGAGTTTCTTTTCACTCAACCTTTGCAATGTGAAGTTCAGGTGCTTCACATGCTCTTCTTCGTTCTTCGAGTATATCAGGATGTCATCAATGAAAACAATTACAAACTTATCGAGCACATTGTGAAATACCCGGTTCATGAGGTCCATGAACACAGCAGGAGCGTTGGTTAGACCAAAAGGCATGACTTTGAATTCATAATGTCCATACCTTGTCCTGAACGCAGTCTTAAAGATATCACTAGACTTCACCTTCAACTGGTGATACCCAGACCTTAAGTCAATCTTTGAGAACACAGCCGCGCCTTTCAACTGATCAAACAGATCATCAATCCGGGGCAGCGGGTATCTATTCTTGATCGTGTCACATCCTCCCAACCGGTACCCTAACTGGCATACCCGAGAGTGTGATCCACAGCCCCGAAGATCAAGTATCGAGGAAATCATCCTCTCACATATATAATAACATAATCATAAACAGGAAATAATCAAGGTTTAATATTATAAACAAAGGTTTAAAACAATAATGAATAATCAGTATAATCAGAGTGCGGAAAAGATACCAGATATCCAATGATATCAAAAGGAGTAAAGTGAGGCGGAAACTCACTCCACCAATATAGCGGAATGCAGTATGAAAGTCTAAAAGGAAATACAACTAAAACAAATGTATTAAGAAATAAACTAAGATCAAGCGTCTTCTAGTCCATAGATAACGTCTTCATAAGTATGGACTTCGTCAATCCAATGAATCCGTTCTAACTCGATGCTGCCTTCAAACGTAGTACGCAGCTTGATCCGCCGGGGGATCATCAGAGTAATCTTGATCGTCGCCAGCACCTTGCGTGTAATACGCTTCATCGGCTTGCGCTTCACTGTACTGCTTGTCATAATAATTTGTACCTGCAGGATAATCTAAACAAAGAATATACAAAAATGAATGAGTTTCGAAGAAACTCAGTAAGGTAGTTAATCATAACATCATAGATAACATGTGGCAAAACATAACATGATGCAATGTAGTATGAAATAGATAAAGTATGAATGCATCTAAACTCTATGTATGCTGGTCTCTATGGTAGACATGCTTTAAGTCATAGCACCGTACTTCTTTGGGTAGGTCACGCATACGGCTCCTGCTAGTAGTGGGTCCGGCATCCCTCAGGACAAACCATGGCAGGGGGTTAAATCAACACACTCTCTCACAACCATTTGGCATAAGTACCGACGCATGTCAGGGAAAAGCCTAGCCCAATGCAAGTCATCTACTCAGTTACATCAAGTCAGGTCCAGATACTTCCATTCCTCGCCCCGGGCCATCCTTTCCGGTATCCTTTCCACTAGAGTCCTAATAGTCCTGGACTACGGACTCATCAACCCTATTGGTTATCCACATATGGTAAACGGGAAGCTCTCATGTCCACTCACTGATATAACTCACCGGTCTCTAGCGCCCATGAGCCCAAGTCCAGCCATATGCAACCCTCCAATAAATGGCCCCCACAATGTGATTCCCGTTCTCTCACGGATATAAGTCACCGGTCTTGAGTGCCCGTGAATCCCCATTGCTACCACGGGTCGTTCGGTCTCAATACCCTTCCGAATCGGGTCTGATATAACAGGGGTATATCCTAGCCAAACACTGCTAGACATCCCTAGGTATTACAACCAATGATTCGGGAAAGCGTCGATGGGCATCGTAGGAGAACATCCCATACTATTCCCTCCGATGTCCAACGATAGAAGCATCAAAAGGATACTCCCCAATCCCAAACCAAACTTAAGCAAACACATTCTCAGAACAGTCATGACATACACAACCAGCAGTTCATCATATACAAGAGAATGTAAAAGCAAAAATCAGATTAGGCAATAATAAGTAATTCATATATCATGAATAATGAAAAGACAATATAAACAAGTGCTACTGTTCCCACAGTAGGAGATCATAATTAAATTACAACAACAGTAGGTAATCTCATAGTTTCATAAAGTAGAAACCAGAGAACAAGCAATCTATGTAGTTAAGGAATTAACTGTCCTTACCTTCTAACTTGGATAGGATCTTAAAGAATCAAGTATGATCTTGACTAAACCTAAGAAGACAGTTCTAAACAAGTGCATACAACATGTTAGGAAAGATGCATAAAGGAAAAGATCATAAATCAATCGAAACAGACCAAGAATGAGGTTGCTGTACTCATTGGTCGATTGATTGGTCTGCTGGACCAGTCGACCAATGGAGACAGTGGCCTACAAGAATCCGAATTTTGAGAATCAAGAACTGAATTTGATGGTTCAAAAGGGTACAAATCAGAGGGAAATTATCATGGTAGTATTCTAGAGTATAGAGAATATCAATTCATAAATCGAATCAAGTTCCCAAGTTGTAACCTAGGAACAAAAAGATTAACCTACTAGGTTAAACATAGATTATGAGGGGAAAATATTATAATCAAAGATAAAAGAACTAGGATATGAAGATTACATATATAGTAAGGAAAACACATTGATTGGGTTACCATGATCAACTAGGGGTTCTTGGTTTGATTCCAGAAAATTAGGGTTTCACCCTTTTTGGTTCCCCTCGGAAAAAGTTGAGAGCTCTGGATGAAGGGAGATAAATTTTTAGCCAAAAATAACAAGAAGGGTCATTCAATGATGAAGTTTAGGTTAACACAAATGTCACCCAAGAGGTTTCCCTTCACAAGGGAGCTTACCAAAAGTTCTCCAGATGATCACACACAGTTTAGGGTTTCAAAGGATTAGGGTTAGGGTTTCGAAGATTCCACTGGCTGAGGTTAAGATCATGATGATGATCATGGATCTTAAAGAACAAGATGAGATCATGGAATAGATGGTTGCAAGAGTGCATCATCTTCTTCCTAATCTCAACGAAGAACTGAATTAAAGAAAGAAAATCAGAGATAGAAGAAAGAGTGAGTGAAATCATACCTTTGCTGTAGGAGGATGAAGAATTCTTCAAGTCTTTGTGAGAGATCACCAAAGAATGCAAGGGAATGGATTAGATTAGGGTTCTAACTCGTTCCAGAGGCTTAGGAGGCAGATGAGGCGGAGTATTCCCGAGATTAGACTTAAATAGAAGAGACAAGATTCAAATTTCAAAAACAGAATCAATTGGTCGATTGGTCCAATCGACCAATGAGTCGACCAATCAAGACAGCAACTTCAAAATGTGGATTTGAAGGCTCAGATCAAGTCCAAACATCAAGAGGTTTTGCACACACCTAGAGTGACATACCTAGGAGTTAGAAATGCCTTTGAATCAATACAGAGACCACTCCAAGACCATCAACTAATCCAATCTTCATCAGGGTGCAGTTTCCACCATTGGAACACTGGCATCAACACTCATGGATTCCAATCCAGCCATCAAGTCTTCAACAAAAATGGCCCAAAGATGACTTCTTGCCTTACTTCGGGTCACTGGACCTACAAATAACAAAGTTTCCGGATTAGGGTCAGGGCTAGGTTTCACAGATCGTCAGCTTGTTCAACTCTCAGTAGTCAATGCACAGACGCATACTACCATCTTTCTTCTTGATGAACAAGACCGGAGCTCCCCAGGGCGACACACTTGGCTGCACAAAACCTCTATCCAAGAGTTCATTCAACTGAGTTTGCAACTCCTCAAGCTCGGTAGGCGCCATGCTATAGGAGCCTTAGACACCGGAGACGCTCCAGGAATCAAGTCTATGGAGAACTCAACCTCTCTATCGGGGTAGTAGCGATAGATCGTTTGGAAACACATCAACATAATTGACAAACAACACTAACATCTTCAAGTCTCTTCCTTTCCTTGACTTTGTTTCCAGATGAAGCATCTTCCACCAAAGCGTGGACTTGCATTAAAGCGGTCAAGGTCTTCTTGCTCACTCTTCCCTTCTTTCCTTGGAACTCGAAACTGAATTCCCATCCAATCGAAACTGGATTTTCCTTAGAAGAGCCACTCTTATAAACTCTATTAATTACTTCGGGGCTCGACACCACTCTGTCACATCCACCCAGCCGGTATCCTATCCGGCATACCCGGGATGTGATCCACAGCCCGAAGATCCAAATCGAGTGGCCATGCCTCCCACATACACGATAACATAATCATGAACAATATAATCAATGTATAAAGTAAACAATAAATAGATCAAATGAATGAGAAAAGGGTAACTAACCAGAGTGCGAAAACATTAAGTAACAACTTCTAAGTAACAAAATCTCAAAGAGAAAGAGTGATCGAAGTCACTCCTTCACAGATCAGCGAAACATATGGTAAATCAAGTTAAGTTACAACCAGTGTTATGAACAAATCCATAAGAACTAGAGAGAGAATATCCAAATGTTTACAGTAATCCAGGGAAATGGGGCCTACATATAGGTTTCCTCTATCCTAATGATATCCTCTTCGAAAGTATGGATGAAGTAAACCCAACGTGGCCGCTCCCTCACTAAAGTGGGGCTAACCCTGGTACGCACTATAATCCTCCTCGGTATAGCAATCCCGACTCACCGCGTAGCCATCACCCGAAGGGTAGTATGCGAGATCATAGCTCGGGTCATAGGACGTGCCATCAAGGTCTTCTGTATCTGCAGTATAATCTAACAAATTGCACAAAAGGAATGAGTTCAAAAGAACTCAGCAAGGCAAGTCGTTTCATAATTCATAGTTCATCCAACACAAGTCAAAATATGATGCGATATGATATGAGACAATGATGAAATATGATTCTAATCTTAAGTATGCTAGTCTCTAATTTAGACATGCTTTAAGTCATGGCACCATACTTCTTTGGGTCGTCATTCACTCCCCCCTCAATCATAAGATATCTTGGGTCCGCCCGGGAAGTTCGGTAAAGTCATCTCAAAAACCATGGTTGGGGGTTTAGTCACCACTCTCTCACATCACCATTTGGTATAAGTACTTGGCGCATGTCACGGTAAAGCCTAGCCCAATGCAAGTCATCTACTCGGTCATATCATGTCAGATCCAGATACGTCCATTCCTGGCACCCCCGGCGATCCTTTCCGGTATCCTTCGCACTAGAGTCGGTGTAATCCCCAACTTGGATTACGGACTCATCAACCCTATTGGTCATCCACATATAGTAAACAGGAAGCTCTCACGTCCTCTCACGGGTTGGTTACCGGTCTTGAGCGCTCGTGGAGCCCAAGTCTATCCATATGCAACCCTACCAATAAATGGCCCCTTTCGGGTATCCGCAATATAGTTCAAGTCCTCTCACGGAGTGGATACCGGTCTTGAGCGCCCTTCAACCATACTCTACCACGGGTCATTCGGGTCTCAACACCCTTCCGATTCGGGTCTGATACGACAAAGAAATATCCTAACCATACACCTAGACAATCCTATACATGTCATCCAATAACCCGGGAAAGCGTCGATGGACACCTTCGAGGAATATCCCTTACTACTCCCTCCGATGTCCAAGGACAGAAGTGTCGAAAGGACACCTCCCAATCCCAAGTCATACATAGGCAATCACAATCTCAATCTCATCATATTATACTAAATCAATGATTCCTCATATAAACAAATACATATCATAACATGATTGATCATACATGAAATCATAAAGTAAAACTGAACATGATATTCTAAATGATATATAACATTCTATCACTGATAAGAAAACACATAACAATCATGTATAGTAAAGGATTACTCATATGAACATAACCATTAAGTTCCCATAATGTAAGCATGTTGGTATAACTAACATACTTGAGTTAACGACTGTCCTTACCTTAATCAAGTTGTAAATAGATTCAATGATTACCAAGTATGGTCCCAAAATCAGTGTTGATACCCTAATTATCATACAATTAATGTCATAGAAGAAAGCAATTGAATTGGGGTTCAAACGGATCAAATTGGCTGAGTACAGGGCCTTAAAAACTCTTGGTTGACTGTCAATCGACCAAGACTTGTTATCTTCAGGACAGCAATGGAGACTTGATCCGAAACTGCCCTTCCGGTGCTCCGATGGTCATGAAATTTGGAGGGCATGTTTAGAACAGTAAGAGGATACTACACATTAATTTTCATGATGATCCAACGGTTCAATCAAAAATACCCAAATCGAATTTTAGGTCCTATATGATACTTAGCAAGAATTAAATTGGAATTTATAGAAATTGAAAAGGATGATAAGAATCAATCAAATAAGTGTTAAGAATCAAGCTAGAATCCTAATTTCATTATAGTCTAAGCTTATCATGCATCTATATATCAGATTTGAATCAAAATAGGTTTGATTGAAAAGAATCAAAGTGATGGAGCGCAATTAATCTCATTTGAATCATAGCATAGCAAGAGTGGGGAAGGATTAAGAAATTGAAAGGGGGAAACTCATGGTTAAGTGTTTGCAAGGTTGCAGCACTTCAGCCATGGTTTCAATGATCTGCGCCTCCTTTTTTATAGAAACATGAATAGATTAGAAGAGGAATAGAAGAAATCATACCTTGAGTTGATGATTAGTGTATACAATAATGATTGGAGTCAAAGATCTTCCCAAACATCAAGGAATAGCCCAAGAGAGTGTCCAACCTCAAGCTCTGGAGTGCCAATGATTAGTTTAGGTCCTCATTCACGAGTTCCAAAAAGGTAGGGGCAAAATGGGAAGATATTTAGTGCAAAATCGAATTCCATTACTCTTGGTCGACTGTCTGGTCGACTGTCAGTCGACCAAGCTATGACAGCAACTTCAGGAGTGGATTCGGAAGGCTATACAAGGTCAAATCGAGCAGGGTTTTCTCCTACAAGTCAATCAACAAGTCTAGTTTCAGCAAATACCTTTGGATTGATCACGGGGTTCCGGGAAGTGCTTCAACTAATTCAATCTTCATCGATGCGCAGATTTTCACCCAATACTGACAATGTGCTCAAGTGAGGGGCATCATTGTCAATGTCCATAGGCTCAGCAGCATCAAGCATCAAATCATCCACTAAGAGGGCCCACAGGTCTCTTCTACCACCACTTCGGGTCTTCGGACCTGCAACAGTATAAAATCCGGGCTGGGTCAGGGTTAGGATAAGGCCGGATTTTACATTCTCCCCCCTTAAAAGAAATTTCGTCCTCAAAATTGAAAGCGTACCTGTGCTTCCAAAAAGATGAGGAAACCTCTCTCTCTCATGTCTTCTTCTTTCTCCCATGAGGCTTCATCTTGGGTATGGTTCTTCCACCGAATCTTCACCAAAGGGATGGTGTGATTCCGCAGCTGCTTGTCCTTCTTATCAAGAATTTCGGCTGGTTCTTCATCATAAGAAAGATCGGCACTGAGCCCTTCGGGGGCTTGCTATAATATATGCTCTGTGTTCTCTATGTACTTTTAGAGCATAGAAACATGGAACACACTGTGAACTCCAGCAAGGGATGGGGGCAATGCCAAGCGATAGGCAACAGGTCCAACCTTCTCCAGGATCTCATAAGGTCCAATTAAGCGAGGGCTAAGCATTCCCTTTACATTGAATCTCGTCGCCCCTTTCATAGGTGACACTTTAAGGATAACTTTCTCTCCAATTGGAAACTCCAGATCGGTCCTTCTCTTGTCGGCATAAGATTTCTGTCTTGACTAGGCAGGCTTAATTCTTTCTCTAATTATGTCGACCATTGCACTTGTAGCTTCAATCATTTCCGGACCTAAGACTTTCCTTTCACCTGTCTCAATCCAATACAAAGGTGTCCTACAAATGTTACCGTACAAAGCTTTGAATGGAGCCATGCCTATTGTTGCTTGATAATTGTTGTTATAGGCAAACTCAACTAAAGCTAAGTGTTCATCCAAATTTCCACCATTGTCCACCACACTGGATCTAAGCATATCCTCTAAGATTTGAATTGTACGCTCAGATTGTCCATCAGACTGTGGATGATGGGCTGTACTCATATTCAATTGGGTTCCCAAGCCTTTCTGCAAACCATTCCAAAACCTTGAGGTGAACCTAGGATCACGATCGGAAACAATACTCACAGGGCACTCCGTGTAGACGAACCACATTGTCCACATAAAGTCTAGCTAGCTTATCCAAAGTGTAACTGATCTTCATAGGAATGAAATGGGCTGATTTGGTCAACCTATCGATGATCACCCACATAGTGTCATTTCCCTTACTTGTCCGCGGCAAGCTAGTCACGAAGTCCATGGAGATATCTTCCCACTTCCAACTAGGAATAGGAAGGGGCTGAAGCAATCCGGACAGAGGCTGACGAACGGCTTTCACACGTTGACAAGTCTCACACCTGACAACGAAGTCTTTAACACCTGCTTTCAAACCGTTCCACCAAAAATTTTCCCTTAACCATAGAAGTAAACCCAAAATGACACTAGAGGGTGAATATCATTCCTATTGGAAGGGGCTTGATTTGTTCTTAAGGGTATGTTTATATGACGAGATGATATCGAGCCCAAGTTTTCGGACGATCGTAACCATAGAACACGATAATGAAAGCATCATCGAGTCATGGATCCAGTGACTCAAACTTTCTTAGAAGTGAATAATAGAAAACTTGGATTAGAAACCTGAGTAAATGAAGCATAATACATCTTGATCGAATAATATACAATAATTAAAGTTTATGACTTATACTTGGGTTGTAGTCATGGTTAGAGTTAAGTTGTCAGTTTTAAGTGTTGTGTATGTGTGTTGATTGTGAGTTGAGTCTTGAGTTGAAAGTTGTCGTCGTGGGTCATTTTTGTGAGTGAGTCTTTTTTGTGAGGTGTTGTCGAGAATAAGTCGTCATGAGTCCGAGTCGTGTTGTCGTCATGTGTTGTCGTATGAGTCTGAGTCGGGTGTTGTCGTTGGGAGTAATGGTCATGAGTGGTCATCATGAGTTATAAGTCATAACTAAACATTAAAAATTTCTAATGCAACAAAAGAAATGCATAATGTACAATAACACAAGTGAAACAAACTAAATTTCATTAATCACATAAGAGATTTTTACAAGTCTGAAAGAGAATACATATGTGAAAGCATAAAAGGAAACTCCTAGCACTATCTTTCTAAGTGATGGACTCCGGTGATCTGTCTGGTCCCTCCTAGATTTGAACTCCCTCTCCAGTCGTACAAATCTGTTTCTCAAAGTATACGCATAGGACTCTATCATTTCTGTTGAGCCTTTATCCTCTTAATCATGGAAGAAATCAATGGCCGATGAGAAGCCACACAGAGCCTCATAAGTCGTATGTGATGGACCTCCAATCTCACGGAAGCGTGTGTAGGAATCTCCTTATGTCTCAGAATCTCATTCAGACCTCGATCCTCATCTCTATGATCCTCACCTCCCTAATCATCCATATCATCCTCATCTCATGTCACACCCCACCCGCCGGACTCGGTTACCCACCCGACAACCCGTGGGTGCAATCCGTCACAAGATTCAAGGTTTTAGCCTATCAACAATACATAAGACAAATAAAGATAATCAAGAGCAAAGACTATTCAATAACTGAATTAAATGAATTACGGAGTCCAAAATACTCCAATGTCAATAAATAAAGGAAAGAAATAATGAATAAAATGGAATAAAGTTTCAGTGAAGTAAACAAAAAAGTTATATCAATTTCTTCCCAGTTTCCTTTTCTAAATCTAAAAAATGTTTTTCATGGATCTCAAGGTAAGGTGTTCTCCAATTCAACTCTATTCGCCAAGCAAACTTCCTGACCACCCTCCGCCTTTGATCATCAATAGGTGCAATAACCGCACTCCATGCAGCTACAGGAGCTCCCGCACATGCTATTTCCATCTCCCATTGACGGTGCCACATCTTCTTCATACAGGATGGTTCCTTCATAGGAAACTAGTCCATCTTCTTGTAAAGTTCCTTCTTTTGTGCAGGCTAATAAACAATACAAAATAAAGACGTGAGTTCTAGAGAACTCAGTAAGAAACAATCACAATTCCATCAATTATCCAACAAATGTCAAGATACATAAATAATATGAATGAATGCAACATATGAATGATACTATGATTTCTAACTATGCAGGTCTCTAATAGTTGACATGCTTTAAGTTATACACCAGCCCTCCTCTAGGGTAAGTCTCATCACTCGATCCGGCAAGGACCGGCTACCTCTATAGGGATCCTTGGAAAAAGGAAAGTCCACACTGGCACTAAATTCCATGGCTGGGGGTTAAGTCAACACTCTCTTACCACGACCATTGGTAATGAGTACTAGCGCATGTCGAGGTTTCTAATCCAATGCAAGGTCATACTGGTTACATGTCTACATGAAGTCCAGATACATCCCGTATGGCACCAACCAACTCGGTTCAGTATCCTTCGCAACCTAGGAGAGAGAATCCTCACGGACTGGCTACCGCTGTTGAACCCCACTCCTTAACCCTATGGTCATCCACATATTATTGGGGCGGATGCTCTCATGATTCCTCACGACACCAGGTCCGATCCTTGGACATCCATGAGCCCAACCCTAACATATGCAACCCTACCATTTATATGACTAACAGTGGACCACCAAGTCACATCACTTGTCATCACGGGTCACTCGGTTTCAATCCCCCTACCGAAAGGGTAGTAGCATGTGGGGTACCTAACCATGCAAATCTAGACTCTACCTAAACAATGCCATTAAATAGTAAAGACAGTCTTTGGAGACATCAGCGGAGCATGTGTCCCATTCCACAGCCTTCGATATCCCTAGCTAAGATATCCCAAAATAGATACCTCATCCATCGAAACCATATACCAACTACCATCAATACATAACATCCATCATCAACACAATATGTATATAATTAAGACAAACAACAGTAAAGTAATATGATTTATATATAAAACATATAAACAACGAAGATATATAAAGAAATATGATTTCAAATATACACTAGGTTAACATATTATCAATCTATTTAAGAGATAGGATGAATTGTCCTTACCTACATATAATAAGATTGTCCGTAAAATGAAATCCGATAACAATTATATGACTTTTCTTTCAAATAGTGGTTACCTATATACAGGTTACAGATAACATATAAGTTAAATGAATCAATTTGAATCAGAACCAAAAACCATTTGGTCTTTGTTTACCATCCGGTCGCTTGGGCCGGTCGCTTAGGTTGAGCGACCGCCACTAGTGACTGCCCCAAAAACAGTGAGTTTCAATCAGAAACTCAGGCCTCTGATTACTCATTTTCAATCCGGATTTCAAGTAATCTTGACCTAAGTCTCGAATCTAACACTCCCTAAGACAAAAGGGTGAGGGAAAACTAACCATTACCATCAATAGATTACCCATAACTCTCCCCTTGACTGGATTAACCTTCTCACGAAAATAGGGTTTTGTTTACGGTTAATTCATTTCAAGTAGATTAAAAAGAGAGTTAAAATATCCAAAGGGGGTAATCACAAAGACCCATGGGTTAACACTAATTTAACGGACAAAGAGAGTAAAGAACGAGGGATTAATTCAATACCTCACGCCAGAGAGTCAGAGAAAGAAAGGACTGATCTTCCAAGTCACTGCCAGCACTCCAGAGTCTCTTTCGGATCTTCCCCGCAGCCGTCTAACCTCCCAAATAAGCAACCACAAATAAAGTATTCGTTAATTAGACGGAGGTTGCCTTTTATAGAAGTCAGGGGGCAAAATAGGGCAAAATCCCCGAAAACAGACCGGGTGGTCGCTCCAGGCAGTCGCTTGGTTTGATCGACCGCCACTAGCAACCGCCCCCATATAATTTTCCATACAAGGGTGCTTTTGCTAGGGGGTTGATACCCAAGGCCAACCTAGCCCTAAAGAAGAGATGGGGGAGATCTTACCTTAATTCCGGACATCTCCGAACAACACCTGACTTTCAGAATTCCAAAATCCAACAAAGGCAAGCTCTTCAGATAAAGGATCCAGATCCATGGGTCCAGGGTATGGATCATGGGCTTCAATCCAGACACTCCACAAGTTCACCCGACTAGATCTTCGGGTTCTCGGACCTGAAATACGAATCTCGGGTTAGAAATATGGGGGTTGTTGCATCTCGAGCTAGAACCCCGTCATTATCATCATCATCACCATCTCTGTGCTCATCACCAATAGCATCGCCATGATCATCCTCATCCTACTCATCACCGTCAATGACATCCTCATCCTCTATACACTAGCCTTGGCAATATCACCCTCATCCTCTGACCTAGCTGCGTCGCGAAGCCTCTGTGATGTCTGCGCTAGCCGAACTCCACCAGCGGAAATCCCGTACGTATGAAACATCCACAATGCGGGTTAGTACCCTGGTAGTAAAGCCGGTCGCTTTGCCTCCAACTGTGGACTCGATGTCAATCTATCTGTTTAGGAAATTGTACTGAGAATCAAGTTGATCTCTCATAGCCCGAGACTTTTCCTCAAGTCGTGTCAATTGATCTTCTATAATGCATACGTGTGTCACTATCCTCTCTTGTGTGGAAGTCATTGCTGACATCTGAGGAACCACACCCGGTGCCTTGAAAATCGAATGCGATGGACCTCCAACCTCAACTGTTGAGCTGGAATAGTTTCCTCCTCATCTTCCTGAACTTCCTAATCCTGAGTCTCATCCTCCTTATTCTCATCCTCATCATCATCTTCATCCTGATCTTGAACCTCAATTGTAGTCTGGACTGTTGTCTCTTTATCCTTGTATTATCTTTGCTTGTGGCGTATGAATAGTACTCTGATCCTCATCTCTACCTCTCCAAACCCTTAACTTTTTCTTCGTGGTGGTTTGATGGGAATCTGAAGCGACAAGTTGAGTTTTGCATTGCACAAGTAAAGGAAGCTAAGCAATGCAATATTTGGTGAAGAAGGGTATTTTGGTAAATTTTGGGGGAAAATTTTGTTTTTGATGGAAGCTGCAATTTGGACATGTTAGCATGTGTGCAAGAGTTGTTTTAGCATGCTAAGAAGATTTATTTGGAGAAGTTCCATCGAAACCCTTAGAGTTTGGAAAAATTGTAGCAAGGATGAAAGTTGTGGAAGATCCCTCCTATAGAACTACTAGCCGTAGAACGTGTCCCCGATCTCTATCAGCCCTCCTACCTCCTCTAGGCATAGTGAACCTATTGTGTCAAGTGAAGTTTTCAATTGGATGAGTTCTTGAGCTGTTTTGCTTGAAGAGTGGCATTTTCGTAATTTTTCAAAAAATTCTGATTTTGTCAAAATTGCGGTTCGAACATGCTAGCATGTACATAAGACTTGGATAAACATGTTGGGATGGTTTGTTTGAAGAAAATCTATCAATTTTGTAGTATGGATGTGAAAATTCAGCAACTTTAGAAGAAGGAATCCTCTTTCGGGCAAGGCTTTGTGATTTTTGGAAAGTTGGATTTTGGCCAAATGAAGTGTGTGAGCACCTTCCTCATGTTGAAATAGTCATGTAGGAATTGGTTTGGTGTCAAAATTCCTTTTGGATTGAAACTGGGGCAACTGTTTGTAAAGTTGGGATTTTTGTAATGTGAATAGTGAAATCAGTGCAAAGTGTGGGAAATCTTTTTGGTTGAAGCTTGGCTTGTGTGGGAATTTGTTGGAGCATGTTTCTAAACACCCCTAGGCATGTTTCTAACAAATATCAGCAAGCGTTTCTCAGTTTTGAAGAAAATCATGTTGTTGGTAATGAAATTTGAAGAGAAAGAAAGGTAAGATTGAAGAGTACCTTGTGTTGTTGACCTGATTAGTTTGTGTGAAGTTGGAAGAGTTTGAAACCAAGCAAGGTGATTTTCACTGTTTTGGCCAATTTTGAGAAAATTTGATTCTGATGCTTTGGTTGGATTTTAATAGCATGTGTAGTTGAGTTAGGTGTCTTTGTCATATTAGAAGTGTAATTTTGATTTTGGATAAACTTTCGTGGATTTAATCTTTTACTGTTGTTGGTTTATCAGAATGGCCAGAAGAGGGAAACGTGGTGCCTTCTCTAGTCAGAATGGAAGAAGAGTTACCCCTGATGTGAAACCCAGCCCTAACCTAACCCTGACCTTGACCCGGTAACCCGGTTGTTTTTAGGTCCGAAGACCCAGAGTAAAGAAAGAAGCCAACTATGGGCCATCTCAGTAGAAGACATGGTGTTTGACTCTGAACCCATGGATGTTGTTGATGGAGTTCCATACTTGGATGTCTGTGTAGATTTGGAATAGGAAGCTGCAGTTGTCTGAAGATGAGATTAGTTGAAGGACTTGGAGTATTATCTGACTTGGTTTGAAGGTATTTCTTAACACTTGACTTGTTACTTGATGCGTATGCAAAAGCCCATAAGGTTTAAAGCCCATTTGATCCTCCAAATCCCTGATTATTCCTTACTGTCTGCCTTGGTCGACTGACTAGTCGAGTGGGCCACTCGACCAAGCACTCGACCAAAGGAAGGTGAAATCCGAGAAATTGTAATTTTAGGGTTTTTCACTCTTATTTAAACCCTACTTCGTATTTCTTTGTTACGGCTGCCTCCTAAACACTTTGTGAACGTGAGAACACCTCTCCAAAACTCTCTTTGGTGATTTCGAAGATTCCTCTCGCGATCCGAAACCTCTCTTCTCTGTTCTTACAATTCAAGGTTAGTATCTCTTCTGAATTATTAATTCTCTTTTCTTGATCTTGTTCTTGATTGAGATCAGGAAGTTGATGATGCATCCTTGCAACCATCCCTTCGTGATCTCCTTCGTTTCTTTGAGATCTATGATCATCATCATGATCTCAACCCTAGCCAAGATTTTCTTGAAACCCTAACCCTTGCTTGAGTTCGCAAACTCTTGTTAACCTCCCATGTGAGGGAAAGCTCATGGGTAATATTTCTAGTAACCTAAATTAGTTTTCCTATGATTTTCTTATTGCCTTTGGCCAATTATTTAATTTTCTTTCATTCTGTGATCTCAACCTTTTTATGGGAACCATATGGTTGAAACCCTAAATTCTTGGGTTAAACCAAGAACCCAAATTTTCCTCATGACTTGATGTTTTTATCTTACTATATGATCCTAATATACCTTAGGAAGTTCCCCTTCGAATTTCGGATCATTCCGACTTCAAACGAAGAAGTTATGGCCAAAGCAGTTTGTACAATTCCGTCTGACTTGCTTGGTCAATCGCTTGGTCAATCAGGCCAGTCTACCAAGCACTCGACCAAAGGAGTCGGTAGCTTTTTTTCCCCGAATTGATTCGTTTGCTCTCTGATCTTTTAGGCATCTTTCCTAATGTTGTATCTATGATTGTTAGGAGTCTATTTGCTAAGTTTGGAATTGCTCTCTTTGATCTTTGGATCATCTTCTTCGATAATCAAGTAAGGACAGTTAATTCCTTAACTACATAGATTGCTTGTTCTCTGGTTTCTACTTTGTGAAACTATGAGATTACTTACTGTTATTATAATTTAATTCTGATCTCTTACTGTGAGATCAGTAGCACTTGTTTATATTATCTTTTTCATTTTTCATGTTATATGAATTACCTATTATTGCCTAATCTAATTTTGCTTTTACATTCTCTTGTATATGATGAACTGTTGGTTGTATATGTTATGATTGATCTGAGAATGTGTTTGCTTAAGTTTGGTTTGGGATTGGGAAGTTGTCCTTTTGACACTTCTGTCCTTGGACATCGGAGGGAAGAGTATGGGATGTTCTCCGAAGATGCCCATCGACGCTTTCCTGAATCAATGGATGTCATACCTAAGGCTGTCTAGCAGTGTTTGGCTAGGATATACCCCTATTATATCAGACCCGAATCGGAAGGGTATTGAGACCGAACGACCCGTGGTAGCAATGGAGATTCGTGGGCGCTCAAGACCGGTGAAAAGATCCGTGAGAGGACATGGATCACATTGTGGATACTCGAAAGAGGCCATTTATTGGAGGGTTGCATATGGCTAGACTTGAGCTCATGGGCGCTCAAGACCAGTGAAATGATCCGTGAGGGGACATGAGAGCTTCCCGTTTACCATATGTGGATAACCAATAGGGTTGATGAGTCCGTAGTCAGGGACTATTAGGACTCTAGTGGAAAGGATACCGGAAAGGATCGTCAGGGACGAGGAATGGAAGTATCTGGACCTGAGTTGATGTAACTGAGTAGATGACTTGCATTGGGCTAGGCTTTTCCCTGACATGCGCCAGTACTTATGCCAAATGGTTGTGAGAGAGTGTGTTGACTTAACCCCCACCATGGTTTGTCCTGAGGGATGAAGGACCCATTACCAACCGGCTGCTCAAGACCGGTGAAATGATCCGTGAAAGAATCCAAGATATCTTAAATGGTTGAGGATGTGAGCGGACCTTCCCAAAGAAGTACAGTGCTATGACTTAAAGCATGTCTACCATAGAGACCAGCATACATAGAGTTAGATGCATACATTCATTACTTGTTTCATACAAGATTGCATCATGTTATGTTTTGCCACATGTTATCTATGATGTTATGGATTAACTTGCCTTACTGAGTTTCTTCGAAACTCATTCCTTTTTGTACATTTTCTTGTTAGATTATCCTGCAGGTACAGAGTAT
Source organism: Hakea prostrata (assembly GCF_041222555.1). Classification (NCBI taxonomy): domain Eukaryota; kingdom Viridiplantae; phylum Streptophyta; class Magnoliopsida; order Proteales; family Proteaceae; genus Hakea; species Hakea prostrata. Next base: position 30,145 of record NW_028291188.1, on the reverse strand, counting down.
TATGACGAGCAGTACAGCGAAGCACAAGCTGATGAAGCGTATTACACGCAAGGTGCTGGCAACGATCAAGCTTACTCTGATGATCCCTCGGCGGATCAAGCTGCGTACTACTTTTGAGAACGGCATAGAGTTAGAACGGATTCATTGGATTGATGAAGTCCATACTTATGAAGACGTTATCTATAAACTTGAAGACGCTTGATCTTAGTTTATTTCTTAGTACATTTGTTTCAGTTGTAATCCCTTTCGATTTTCATACTACGTTCCGCTATTTTTGGTAAAGTGAGTTTCCGCCTCACTTTACTCCTTTTTGATATCATTGGATATCTGGTATCTTTCCGCACTCTGATTATATTGATTGTTCATTTCTTGTTTTGAACCTTGTTTATAATATTAAAACTTGATTTATTTCCTGTTTATGATTATGTTATTGAATATGTGGGAGGATGATTTCCTCGATACTTGATCTTCTGGGCTGTGGATCACACTCCCGGGTATGCCAGTTAGGGTACCGGCTGGGGGGATGTGACACCTGTCGGAGTGTCTTCTGGTGGTGATGAAGATCAGAACGCTCCACTAGGTCAAGCTACCAACAATCTATCCGGTACTCCTCCAGTGGTCAACTACCAAGAAATCATTAATCTTATGGGAGAAATGTTGCAACAACAGAGTGTGCAGTTCAACCAAATCTTGACTGGGTTACTGGCCATGAACAGCGAGACCCGTGCTGCTGCCCAGGCAAACCCTAACCTTACTACTATGCCGGGTGTTGAGAAAGTGAAGTTAGGTCACCAGAAGTCCCTACCTAGTGGAAGTTCTAGCCATGCTAAAAGGACCGCCAAAAAGTTCACTAGGCCTGCACCGTATCCCATTCCGACTTATCAGCCCCGAATTGTGGAACAAGTGTTGGGGATGCAAACCTCAATCAAACTGCTGCAGACCCGAGGCCAGTGAATCAAGGACTCTTGGCACCGGTACAACCTGTAGGACAGAGAGAACTTGTCTGTTATTTCTGCCAGCGGACAGGACATTTCGCCCGCCACTGCCCTCGCAAACTAAGTCGTCGAGCTGCTTTAGCTGCAAAACCAGTTCAAGACCCTCCTGCCAATGAAGTGATTAGCATTGTTGAAAGTGAGTCGGAAGCAAACCAAGATCTCGTAACTAGTACGTTACTCTTAACTCCAACTCTTACTACTGATCTATCCTTTGAATTTTGTATTGCATAAATATCATATGCACTATTTCGATTTATAGTTACTTGTGCATTGTATGAATACCACATGCATTGCCCTGATTTATTCTTTACTTATACATTACATACATATCATGTGCATTGTTTGATTTAATCCCTACTGATGCGTTGCATATAGGCCATATGCATTGTTTTGACTTATTCTTGCCATATGAGTTTGCCTAGTCTATACGAAGTACCTGTGAGTATTGTTTGAGTTTCTCTTAACTGTTTGAAGAGTCAGCCAAGAGTCCAGTATTCTTTACCTATTAGATCTATTTTTCATTGTACTTTCCGTCCCCTTGGTAAAGAATCGGTGGAACAATCACACCCCTTAAGAAGTTTCCTCATATTTTTTAAAGCCCAGGTGTGCTTTAAATTTCGAGGACGAAATTATTTTACGGGGGGGAGAATGTGAAATCCCACCTAATCCTAACCCTGCTGCTGTATCAAATACATACATACCACATACATTGTTTGATTTATTCTCTGTCATATGAGTTGCCTAATTTTGTTTAGTGGAAGTCTACCCCGAAACTAATCTTTTCTCCCTTCTATTTCTTCTTGTGCCTTCTTTTCCTTTTGATAAGAGGGTGATCTTAAGACATTCCCATGACTGATCCTCCTACCCTGCTGTTCTAGAGTGGATCTCCATACACTCCATAAACTAGTAAATTCTCCACATGTTGATTTCGAAGAGAAATCAAGTGTGATCTTCATGATTGGTTATTCCTTCTAATTGTTTCAAGACTTCAAGCTTTTCATCTCCTATTCTTCAATCAAAGGATAGTAACCTCCCTTATGTTGTATTGATCTACTCTTACTATGTTTTATTCCTTGTGATTGAGACTATGAAGAAGATGCTGCATCCTTGCAACCATCTCTTCTACAATCTCCTTTCATTCTTAAGCTTTTATGATCTTCATATTGGTCTTTTCCATGATCCTTGTGAAGTCTTCAGGAAGCCATTATCATACTCTAGATTTGATTTCAAAGCATGTTAGATTTATTCCTTGTTTTCTTACAAAAGACTTATTGTTATTTGTTTTCCGAAGATTTTGGGAGAAGAAAGTCAAGGTAAAAGCGATGTATCTCCATCTCTTTCAAAAGCCTAGTACTCTCCCAATTTCGAGGACGAAATTATTTTAAGGGGGGGAGAATGTGAAATCCAGCCCAAACCTAGCCCGGGGCACCCTATTTGTTTTGGGTGAAAAAAGACTTGTTTGATGTTAGACCTTGAAGTTGGACCTTGATTTCAATGTTGTTATCCTTGAAAGCCTTAGGAGGCCATGTCTGGCCTTATCCTTACCCTGACCTGGCCCGGAAATTTTATTGTCTGTAGATCCAAAGACCCAAATTGGGGGGAAAAGACACTTGTGGACCCTTTTGGTTGATGACTTGGTGTCGGAGCCCAAGCCCATGGACATTGACGATGATGCCCCTCACTTGAGAGCATTGTCAGTGTTAGTTCTGAATCTGCGCACCGAAGAGGGGTGAATTAGTTGAAATACCTAATGAACTCCTGTGCTCAATCTGAATATATTTACCGAAACTAGACTTCTTGATGGACTTAAGGAGAAAACCCCACTCAATTTGACCTCATACAGCCCTCCAAATCCCTGTTCGAAGTTGCTGAACTATATTTGACCAACCCTGCCTGCACATCGATGAAGATTGATTTATTTGAAGTACCTAACGAGCTCCAATTCTTGATCCAAAGGTATTTCTGGAAACTAGACTTCTTGATTGACTTGTAGGAGAATACCTCGCTCGATTTGACCTTGTATAGCCTCCCGAATCCACTCCTTAAGTTTCTGTCATGTCTTAGTCGACTGACAGTCAACCAGCCAGTCGACCAAGAGTAATGGAGTTCTAATATTCACTAAATCACTTCCCATTTTGCCCCTACCTTTTCTTGGTGTTTTTGAAGATCTTTGACTCCATCATTTGTGTTGCACCTCAATCATCAACTCAAGGTATGGATTCTCTTCTTCTTCTGCTGCTGAAGTGCTGCAACCTTGCAATCACTTGGCCATGAGCTTCCCCTTTCAATCCCATGATTATTACTTCATTCTTGCCATGATATACTCCCATCATGATTGCTTACATTACATTTCTATGATTTCATTCAATTCAACCTATCCTTGATTCAAAACTGATATGTAGATGCATGTTAAGCTTAGATTACTATGGATTCATGATTCTAATTTAGTTCTTATCATTCCCTTAATTTATTCCCATCATTCTTTACAATTTCAATCAATTCCAATCCGATTCTTGATATTTAGCATATAGAACATAGGGTTTCAAATTGGGGGTTTTTTAATTGGACCGTTGGATCATCATGAAAATTAGTGTGTAGTATCCTCTTACTGTTATAAACATGCCTCCAAATTTCATGTCGATCGGAGCAGCGGAAGGGTAGTTTCGGATCAAGTTTCTATTGCTGCCCAGAAGTTAACAAGTCTTGGTCGACTGCTTGGTCGACTGACAGTCGACCAAGCCAATCAACCAAGATCTGTCAACACCCCGTACTCAGCCGATTTGATCCGTTTGAACCCCGATTCGAATGGTTTCTTCTCTTATGTTACTTGTATGTTATCTAGGGGATCAACATTGATTTTGGGACCATTCTTGGTGATCATTGAACTTAATTACAACTTGATTAAGGTAAGGATGGTTATCTCCATAATATATAGGTCATCAACTTATGATTTGTGTTCTTATTTAAAGAATGGAAGTTCTTGATTTATTTTATTCTTTATAAGATTGTTATATAGATGTTAGAACAGTAGTATTGCAATCTTTATACTCTTGTCATGTTACATTACTATTCTTGATTCTTATGTCTATGATGATTCATTTCAATATCATGATTTAACTTTTATTATGAAGATGTATTGGATGCATGAAAGATGATGAACTTGATTATGTGATTGCCTACGTATGACTTGGGATTGGGGAGTGTCCTATTAACACTTCTGTCCTTGGGCATCGGAGGGAATAGTATGGGATGTTCTACGATGGTGCCTATCGACACTCTCCCAGGTTATTGGATGACATACATAGGATTGTCTAGTTGGGTGGCTAGGTTTATCCTTGTCATGTCAGACCCGAAGCGGAAGGGCATTGAGACCGAACGACCCGTGGTAGTGTATGGTTGGATGGGCGCTCTAGGCCGGTAACCAATCCGGTAGGGGACATAAACCATGCTACGGATACCCGAAAGGGGCCATTTATTGGTAGGGTTGCAAATAGCTAGACTTGGGCTCACGGGCACTCAAGACTGCTAACCAACCCGTGAGAGGACGTGAGAGCTTCCCATTTACTATTTGTGGATGACCAATAGGGTTGATGAGTCCGTAATCTGGGATTACGCTAACTCTAGTGTGAAGGATACCGGAAAGGATCGCCGGGGGCGAGGAATGGACGTATCTGGATCTGATCTGACCGACTAAGTAGATGACTTGCATTGGGCTAGGCTTTACTGTGATATGCGCCAGTACTTATACCAAACGGTGATGTGAGAGAGCGGTGACCGATTCCCTTACCATGGTTTCTGAGATAACTTTACCTAAATTCCCCTGGCAGACCCAAGATATCTTATGATTGAGGGGGAGTGAATGACGACCCAAAGAAGTATGGTTCCATGACTTAAAGCATGTCTACCTTAGAGACTAGCATACTTAGGGATGGAATCATATATCATATTGCATCATGCTATGTTTTGTATCATGTAAGTTATGTTATTATGGAATGGCCTGCCTTGCTGAGTTCTTTTGAACTCACTCCTTTTCGCAACATCTTTTGTTAGACTCTCCTGCAGGTACTACTACTGTTGACTGTGACAGTGAACACTCTGAAGACCAAGTTGGTGACTCATATCACATTGGTGGCGGTGAACACATTGATAAAGATTAGCAGTCCGAGACTAATATTTGTTAGGAGCGGATGCGGCTTAGCTTAGTTTCTTATAATTTTGTTATTTAGGAAACATTTTATAAGTTAGAAGAAACTGTAATTTAGTTTGATTACCTTTCCTTTCCCTTCTTTTAAAAATTGGTTGTAACCTTTACTTCATTTCGACTTACCTTCCGCTGTTATCGTAGAATGGGTTTCCCCCCTTCTTTTCACACTTTGACTATTTATGTTACTGGTATCATTTTTCCGCACTCTGATGTTCTTTGTGATCCTTCTGAGATCCTTTCTTGACTTTTATTGTTAAACTACTTAAATATAATGAATTGCTCTTGCTTTTGATTATATTATTGTGCTAAGTGGATATGATCATTCCTAAACTTGATCGGCGGGACCGTGATTCACTCCCCGGGTAATCCAGATAGGGTATCCCCTTGGTGGATTTAGGGCGGGATGTGACAGATGGTATCAGAGCATGGGAGAACTAAGTCGTAACATCCATGGTTAAGGGAAGGTATAGGCTCCTAAGGGAATATCATTCCTGGGTTGCCCGAAGATTGGGGAGTGGATATCAGAGTGGATTATAATAATATTCAAATATGGATGATATCACTCGGTCAGTTATTTGGTATCACATGTATTAAAGAAGAACCATGGTTAAATAGGTTTTAACATAGGATATGTGACATTTTGTCCTTTATGCCATAACGGCAAGATCCACCCTTAAAGAGCGCATTGTTGCCTTGCAAAGTTCTGATCTTGAGTTGAAAGAAAAGATTGAGAAGATCGCTTTGAATTCAGAAATGGACCCTGCTTTTAGTACATCTTTAGATGGTACTTTATTGTTTAGAGGTAGACTATGTGTGCCTAATGTTGATGAAGTCAAGAAGGAAATATTGAAGGAAGCACACCAGTCAATCTTTACAATACACCCTGGAAGTACCAAAATGTATAAAGACTTAAGGGAACATTTTTTGTGGAACGGTTTGAAAGCAAATGTTGAAGACTTCGTTGCCAGGTGTGAGACTTGTCAACGTGTGAAAGCCGTTCGTCAGCCTCCGTCCGGATTGCTTCAGCCCCTTCCAATTCCTAGCTGGAAGTGGGAAGATATCTCCATGGACTTTGTGACTAGCTTGCCGTGGACAAGTAAGGGGAATGACACTGTGTGGGTGATCGTCGATAGGTTGACCAAATCAGCCCATTTCATTCCTATGAAGATCACTTACACTTTGGATAAGCTAGCTAGACTTTATGTGGACAATGTGGTTCGTCTACACAGAGTGCCTGTGAGTATTGTTTCTGATCGTGATCCTAGGTTCACCTAAAGGTTTTGGAATGGTTTGCAGAAAGCCTTGGGAATCCAATTGAATCTGAGTACAACCCATCATCCACAGTTCGATGGACAATCTGAGCGTACAATTCAAATCTTAGAGGATATGCTTAGATCCTGTGTGGTGGACATGGGTGTAAATTGGGATGAACACTTAGCTTTAGTTGAGTTTGCCTATATCAACAGTTATCAAGCAACAATAGGCATGGCTCCATTCAAAGCTTTGTACGGTAACACTTGTAGGACACCTTTGTATTGGACTGAGACAGGTGAAAGAAAAGTCTTAGGTCCGGAAATGATTGAAGCTACAAGTGCAATGGTCGACATGATTAGAGAAAGAATTAAGTCTGCCCAGTCAAGACAGAAATCTTATGCCGACAAGAGAAGGACCGATCTGGAGTTTCCAATTGGAAAAAAAGTTTTCCTTAAGGTGTCACCTATGAAAGGGGTGACGAGATTCAATGTAAAGGGAAAGCTTAGCCCTCGCTTCATTGGACCTTATGAGATCCTGGAGAAGGTTGGACCTGTTGCCTATCGCTTGGCATTGCCCCCATCCCTTGTTGGAGTTCACAGTGTGTTCCATATTTCTATGCTCTGAAAGTACATAGAGAACACAGAGCATATATTACAGCAATCCCTCGAAGGGCTCAATGCCGATCTTTCTTATGATGAAGGACCAGCCGAAATTCTTGATAAGAAGGACAAGCAGCTACGGAATTGCACCATCCCTTTGGTGAAGATTCAGTGGAAGAACCATACCCCGGAAGAAGCCTCATGGGAGAAAGAAGAAGACATGAGAGAGAAGTTTCCTCACCTTTTTGGAAGCACAGGTACGAAATTTCTTTTAAGGGGGGGAGAATGTAAAATCCGGCCTTATCCTAACCCTGACCCGGCCCGGATTTTATATCGGCAGCAGTCCAAACACTCGAAGTGGTGGTAGAAGAGACCTGTGGGCCCTCTTAGTGGATGATTCGATGCTTGATGCTGAGCCTATGGACATTGACAATGATGCCCCTCACTTGAGCACATTGTCAGTATTGGGTGAAAATCTGCGCATCGATGAAGATTGAATTAGTTGAAGCCCTTCCCGGAACCCCGTGATCAATCCAAAGGTATTTTCTGAAACTAGAATTGTTAATTGACTTGTAGGAGAAAACCCCGCTCGATTTGACCCTTTATAGCCTTCCGAATCCACTCCTGAAGTTGCTGTCATAGCTTGGTCGAGTCCTTGGTTGACTGACAGTCGACCAGACAGTCGACCAAGAGTAATGGAATTCGATTTTGCACTAAATCTCTTCCCATTTTGCCCCTACCTTTTTGGAACTCGTGAATGAGGACCTAAACTAATCATTGGCACTCCAGAGCTCGAGGTTGGACACTCTCTTGGGCTATTCCTTGATGTTTGGGAAGATCTTTGACTCCAATCATTATTGTATACACTAATCATCAACTCAAGGTATGATTTCTTCTATTCCTCTCCTAATCTATTCATGTTTCTATCAATTAATGATCATTGAACCATGGCTGAAGTGCTGCAACCTTGCAAACACTTAACCATGAGTTTCCCCCTTTCAATTTCTTAATCCTTTCCCACTCTTGCTATGCTATGATTCAAATGAGATTAATTGCACTCCATCACTTTGATTCTTTTCAATCTAACCTATTTTGATTCAAATCTGATATATAGATGCATGATAAGCTTAGACTATAATGAAATTAGGATTCTAGCTTGATTCTTAACACTCATTTGATTGATTCTTATCATCCTTTTCAATTTCTATAAATTCCAATTTAATTCTTGCTAAGTATCATATAGAACCTAAAATTCGATTTGGGTATTTTTGATTGAACCGTTGGATCATCATGAAAATTAATGTGTAGTATCCTCTAACTATTATAAACATGCTGTCACGCCCTCCCAGCCGGTACCCTATCTGGCATACCCGAGAGTGTGATCCACAGCCCGAAGATCAGGTATCGAGTGATCAACCTCCCACATAAACAATAACATAATCATGAACAATCAAAACAAGAGTGCGGAAGATAAATCATAGATCCAATAAAGAAAGAATGAATCATAAATGAATCAGAATAATAGATATAATCAGAGTATCAAACAGATAAGTAAAGTGAGGCAAAAATTCAACTTTACATCCAACGGAAAAGTAGCTCTAAAGAATAAACTAGACAAAATCTAATCCCAGTAGCAAGTACATTGGGTAACTAAATTGTTCTCCACTTTATAGACAACATCCTTGTAAATGTAAATCTCATAAATGGCACAAGGACGCTTCCACTCAATGGTCGGACTAAGCATCGTACGGAGCATAACCACTCGTGGGATCTTCAGAGTAATTGTGGTAACCGCAATCACCTTCCTGGAGATATGCCTCTTCGCCTTGCGCTTCTTCATAGGGACCGTCATAGTACTCGGTACTGCAGGGATAGTCTAACAACATTGTACAATAAAGGAATGAGTTTCAAAGAAACTCGGTAAGGCGATTAAAAATCCATAATAACATAAATGGCGGGATTCCCGAACAAACATAAATGCAATATGATATGAGACAAACAATGAATGAATGAATCTAACTCTATGTATGCTTTGGTCTCTATTGGCGGACATGCTTTAAGTCATAGCACCGTACTTCTTTAGGAAAGTCCACTCACATCCTCAACCATTTAAGATATCTTGGATTCTCTCACGGATCATTTCACCGGTCTTGAGCAGCCGATTGGTAATGGGTCCTTCATCCCTCGGGACAAACCTTGGCGGGGGTTAAGTCAACACACTCTCTCACAACCATTTGGTATAAGTCTTGGCGCATGTCGGGGTAAAACCTAGCCAAATGCAAGTCTTCTACTTAGTTACATCAAGTCGGATCCGGATACTTCCATTCCTCGTCCCCGACGATCCTTTCCGGTATCCTTCACACTAGAGTCGAGCGTATCCTATGGCACCGACCAACTCGGACTACGGACTCATCAACCCTATTGGTTATCCACATATGGTAAACGGGAAGCTCTCACGTCCTCTCACGGGTTGGTTACCGGTCTTAAGCGCCCGTGAGCCCAAGTCTAACCATATGCAACCCTACCAATAAATGGCCCCCACAATGTGATTCCTGTCCTCTCACGGGTTGGTTACCGGTCTTGAGTGCCCATGAATCCCCATTGCTACCACGGGTCGTTCGGTCTCAATACCCCTCCGATTAGGGTCTGACATAACAGGACATCCTAGCCAAACACTACTAGACAAATCCTAGATATGTCATCCAACAGTTTAGGAAGGTGTCCAGAGGGCATCTCCGGAAACATCCCATAATATTCCCGTAGTAGTCCAAGGACAAAAGTGTCAAAAGGACACCTCTCCTTTCCAAACCATACTTAAGCATACACATGCATCAATTCATATCATCACATATATGGTAACTTCATATATGGAAAGAAATCAATAATTACAATCACTTGTATAACATTGGTAAGTAAATCATACATGAATCAATTTAATATGAATAAGTAATGCTACTGTAATCAAAGTTATGCAACAGTAGTATATCATTGTAAGAATCTAATTTAGGAATCATATCTATGATATTCAAATATAGAAACTAGATTCATGCTATCTATGTAATTAAGGAAATAACCATCCTTACCTTTTATAACTCGCAAAGGAATCCTAAGAAATCAAGTAAGATCTTGGCAAACTTGAGAAGAAGGTCCTAAACAAGTATATACAACATATTAGGAAAGATCCCTAACAGAAAAGATACCAAAATATCCAACATAGACCAAATCTGGAGTTGCTGTACTCATTGGTCGAGTGGATTGGTCGAGTGGTCCAGTCGACCAATCAGTCGACCAATGCAGACAGTAGCCTAAAAAAACAGAGTTTTAAGATATGAAATCCGAATTTGGTGGTTCAAAAGGGTACTAATCAAGGGGTAGACTACATCAGTAGTATTCTAACATATAGGGGACCTCAAAACACTAATCCAATCAAGATATCAAGATCCAAATTAGGAAACAAAAAGTTACCATAATTAAATCAATCATGGATCTTGATGAATTTGAAATAGAAAACAAAGACAAGAACAATAGGAGGATGGATCATTGCTTTCGGTAATGGTATCATGAAAACATACATAGATCTTCATGGAATAAGGCTTAGAAGCATAAATCTAAATAAGGAAATAAAACCTACCATATATGTAACTACCATGCATCATGAAGAACACATAGTATGGTAGAAGAGAACAACTAGAAATCTATAGATTATGGATCATGGAAAGAAAACACAGTAATTAACTACTAACATGATCAACAAAGAAGATCCAAAGAGATCAGAATTCAGATTAGAAGTTTAATCAAAGATTAGATCATGGTTTGATCATGATTCCTTCAAAAGCTTGCAATGATCATGGTTAAGATCATTGTTCTAGCCTCAAATCCTTAGGATGATCATGAGAACATGTTCAGAGATGTTTGCAACAGAGAATGTAGCATCTCTTCTACTGTATCAACTCAAAAAGGAAAGAAAAACAAAGATGGAGGAGAAGAAGAGAGAGTAGACATACCTTTTGATGCAAAAAGAAGAGTTTCGACGAAGATCCGTCAAGAAAACACCAAGGATGCAAGAGAGATGACTTGCGAGGTCTTTGGTTCGTTCCAGGAGGGTTTGGAGGCAGCAAATACGAAGTGGACTCGAGATTGGACTTAAATAGAGCAAGAACAACCTAATTGCCAAAGACAGCACTCATTGGTCGAGTGGATTGGTCGATCGGCCCGATCGACCAATCAGTCGACCAATGCTTGACAACAAGACCAAAACGAGGGAATTGAAGGTCCAGATCAAATCCAATCCTAAAGGGGTTTTGCACACAAGTCAAGTGACTTACCTAATAGGTAGAAATGCCTTCAAACCAAGATAGAGAGCACTCCAAGTCCATCAACTAATCAGATCTTCATCAGGATTCAGTTTCCATAAATAGAACCTCATCATCAACTTTCATGGATTCAAAGCCAGACACCAAGTCCTCTACTGGGATGGCCCAAAGCTGACTTCTTACTTTACTTCGGGTCATCGGACCTACAAATAACAAGGTTCCCGGGTCAAGGTTAGGGCTGGGTTTTACACATGCCCTCCAAATTTCATGACGCTCGGAGCACCAGAAGAGCAGTTTCAGATCAAGTTTCCATTGTTGTCCTGAAGATAACAAGTCTTGGTCGACTGCTTGGTCGACTAACAGTCGACCAAGCCAGTCAACCAAGAGTTGTTAAGGCCCTGTACTCAGCCAATTTGATCCGTTTGAACCCCAATTCAATTGCTTTCTTCTCTGACATTAATTGTATGATTATCTACGGTATCAACACTGATTTTGGGACCATACTTGGTAATCATTGAATCTATTTACAACTTGATTAAGGTAAGGACAGTCGTTAACTCAAGTATGTTAATTATACCAACATGCTTACATTATGGGAACTTAATGGTTATGTTCATATGAGTAATCCTTTACTATACATGATTGTTATGTGTTTTCTTATCAGTAATAGAATGTATATATCATTTAGAATATCATGTTCAGTTTTACTTTATGATTCATGTATGATCAATCATGTTATGATATGTATTTGTTTATATGATGAATAATTGATTTAGTATAATATGATGAGATTGAGATTGTGATTGACTACGTATGACTTGGGATTGGGAGGTGTCCTTTCGACACTTCAAGTCTCTTCCTTTCCTTGACTTTGTTTCCAGATGAAGCATCTTCCACCCAAGCGTGGACTTGCATTAAAGTGGTCAAGGTCTTCTTGCTCACTCTTCCCTTCTTTCCTTGGAACTCAAAAACTGAATTCCCATCCAATCGAAACTGAATTTTCTTAGAAGAGCACAAGATCACAGCGTTGTAGGATGTCAACCAATCAATTCCCAAGATGACGTCGAAGTCCCTCATATCAAACAACACTAGATTTGCCTTCAAGTTCAACGCACAAACAATAACAGGACATTCCTCTAACACTTTATTTAGTTTAACAGCAGACCCAACAGGGGTACAAATTGACAAACAACTAGATAAACATCTGGGTGTTAGGTTAGTCTTTAAAACAAAAGTAGATGAAATGAATGAATGAGATGCACCCGTATCAAACAACACAAATGCTGGAAAAGAGGCAACTAACAATGTACCTGTTACAACTTCATGGCAAGGGTCCTGCTCTGTACCAGAGATGCTAAATACTCTGCCAGAAGGAGGGGCAAGGGCTGGAACAAAAGCGGGAGCACTTCTCACAGTAGGAGCAGAAACGCTAGGCAAGGCGGACTTTTTCGGACACAAGCGACCAAAATGTCCGGGCTGCTTGCAAAGGAAGCACACAAGATCTCTCTGTCCAACAGGGGCGGATGCCAAAGGGGGTCTCTGAAAAGCAGGCCGAGGGGAAACCACACCAGGCCGGGAAGGCTGCACAAATCCCGTAGGTCGAGCTCCACTATATTGGCCACGAGGGCCCACAGGAGTAGTACCAGAACTCTGACCCACACCCCTAGGTTGGAAGGCAGGAGTGGAATATGGTGAAGGCCTCACAAACTGACGCTTGGTGCGATTCACAAGACCGGGATGCTTAGGCTGCCAAGGCCTCTGAACTCGTGCATTTTCTCTTTTCGCTTCTTCCAACTTCTTTGCATTCGGAACCACCTGGGCGTAACTCTCAAGAGGGAGAAGGGTGAGGTATGTCTTTAAAGATGGCCGCAGTCCTTTGAAGAATTTCATTGCCTTCGCATTATCAGGTTTCATCGAGTCAGGGGCGAAAAAGAATAACTCTTCAAATTTCTGCTGGTAGTCCAGCACAGAAAGGGAACCTTGGGCCAATGCCATAAATTCAGACTCCTTGGCATCTTTCATAGCCTCGGGAAAATAATTCTTATAGAAGGCTTCCTTAAATATTTCCCAAGAGACAGCACCACCATGGAGGGTTTCAAGAATAGGGCGGGAAGAAGTCCACCACGCATCCGCTTCCTGCTGAAGCTTCTGCTGGGCGAAGAGCACTTTCTGAGCCTCCGTACACTACAAGTTCCAAAAGGCCTTTTCTAGTTCCCTCAGCCATCTGTTAGGGAACAGAACGTCCTTTGATACACCAGTAAAAGATGGCACCTGCAGTTTCAAGAAACTCTCCATCAGCCGGGTATGCGAAGTTCCTGTGAACCTCTCCACATACGGGGCTGCCAAGCCAGCACTGCCAAACCCACTAGCACGGTTCTCTTCTCTCAAATTCACAAAACCAGTCATCATCTGGTTGAACTGAGCTTGCTGCTGTTGCATCATGTTGGTCATGACAGTTGCAATGTCCTTGAAGCTTCCAATGTCAGGGGCATTGGGGATGCCACTGGTAGTATGGCTATCCTCCTGGGTCTGTTGGTCAGACCCTCCAGCAGGCGTCTCCTCATTTCCGGCACTACCAGAGCCGACAAGACGACTTCTCAGTAAAATCATTCTGCAAAAGAACATTGACCACATCGAGATGCGAAGACTCGTCAAGATACACTTGACCATATGATTAAAGTGCTCAAATCATACATAGATTCATCAATATAATAAGAAAATAATCAACCATGGGTCAAAATCCGAAAATTTCCTCAAAATTCTCATTTTTCTCACTTTCTATTGCCTTGGTCGACTGACAGTTGACCAAGCCATGACAGCAACGAAAAATCAGTCTTTTAACTTCATTTCTCCTTCATTTTTCATTTATAACTCATTTTTCTTGTGGAGGGGCTCTAGAGAACGCATTAGCAAACACTTCTAAGCATATTCCAAGTGGTTAGAGGCTTCCACATCATCAAGACATCAAGCATTGCTCAACCAAGTAAGTAAATCACTATTCATCATCTTCTCAAGTAGTTTCTTTACTTAGATTTGTCAAAATACCATGTTAAACTTGTTGTTCTAGGATGGAAACATGTCCATGCATGCTTAGAAACAAAATCCCATAGTTTACATGCAACAACAACGCTTAAACAACAAGAAAACACGAATTTTCAACTTGATCTCGCTAAAGTAGCCGAAAGTTTCCAAAATTAGAAAAATTTCGATTTCTCCCAAACCGCTAGGAATTTTAATACCAAATTCGATGCCACACATTCCAAATGATATGCTACACATTACCATGCAATTCGTTTCAACCAATTTCAACAATATCAAAAATCCCCAAATTTGACCTAAACGTCGAAATTTCTCTTTTCTAGCTTGCTGAATTTTAAACTTTAGGACGCAATTTCGACCGGTTTTCTTCGAACAAACACCACAATCGTGCAATTCTAAGTATTGTGCATAAGGCAGTATACTCAAATTGAATTTCCCCCAAATTTGAAAATTTCAGAAAAATTACGAAAATGCCCTTCATATCCAATTTTGGTTAATCTCCTAACATTGACTTGTTGATCTTTTCTACAGATATTTATACTCTATGGAGAGACGAGGACGAGGTGGTCGTGCTCGAGGTAGGGTAGTAGGTGCCAGGAGAGGTAGAGGTCAGGTGCCTTTGCTGCCACGAGCGGACGTGGTTGATCGACACCGCTTCGTCACACCATTGGCTGAGTTTCTTTACAATGCATACTTTGGGCATTGTCACATAGAGTACGGGCGACCATTTCAGGCTGCAGAATTGACTACTTTTCGGATCGGGGAGAGATTCGATGTTTTGGGGTGGACACACCTACTTACTGAGGATTTGCCAGTGTACCCAGAGTTAATTCGGCTATTCTACAGCAATTTGACTTCATTTGTGGAGGGGCGAGCTGATCGATGGGAGTTAGTGATAGCAAGTCAGATCAGATTTACTACTCACACACTAGCAGAGATTCTCGGGGTTCCTTATTGTCCACATGCATGTGTGTGGATATCAGTAGGGGAGGATTTCAGTAGACATATGCTTCCATACGAGTTGCATGAGACATGCATGACACTTTGGGATGATGATAGGTGTTATTATCCTAGAAATAGTGGTGAGATGATTGCATCGGCCAGAGTCATCGGTCGGATTGTAGGGAGGAATATCATACCGAGAGCGGGACATCATAATGTGGTTACGGTGATGGATGCCTTACTCATCTATCGGATCTATATGGGATTCAAGATCGATCTATCTTATATTATACAGAATGTTATGATCAAGGTTGTCATGCATCCGGGTGTCAGAAATCTTTGCTTTGGGATTTTATTGACACGCATCTTCAGTTATTTCGGGGTAGATCTGGATGGTGAGGATAGAGTTGTTGGAGGTGCGGGGTATTCCATTGGTACGAGGACCATTGGACTAATGCAGTTAGATCGAGTTGGCAGATCTCCCAGTCTAGGTGACAAGTCGGATTTCGAGGATGATGGTGAGGATATTCCAGCAGAGGATCAGGCTGGGGATGATATAGGTATGCAGGAGGTCGGTCCTGATGATCAGGGGGTTCCCGCATCACAGTTAAAGACTGGGGGTCCATCACAGGCTGCACCAGAGGCACCGGATCTGTATGCTCAGATGCAGTCTATGACTTCCATGATGGAGAGGATGGGGGTTAGGCAGGAGCAGTTGTTCGAGAGTTTAGGAGCCAGGCAGACTCAGATATATGAGAGGATGGAGGCGAGCTAGTCACATATGTATGAGAGGCTTGAGGGGAGGCTTGCCCAGATAGAGTCCAGGCAGGATCAGATGCAGTCTCAGCTCACTCAGATCACTGAGAATGTTAGGACATCCAGAGTCCGACGACGATCTCCTAGATAGATAGATTGTACTAGGATTTTAGTTATGCTTTTCATAAGTAACCCGTTGTAAAACTTATTTAAGTTAATGAAAGTTATTTCAGTTTCACCTGTTATTGTATGTTATTCATTTTCTTTTTCGTTTCATTAAGTGAAGATTGTTAAATTATAATTATTGTATGTTATTCAACAATTCACTTATGCTTCGTTAATCAGGTTTCTAGTCCGAGTTATCTATTATTCACTTCAAAGAGTAATCGAGTCACCTTGGATCTGTGACTCGGAATGTTCCGTTAATGTTTCTGTGGTTAGGGCCTTACTCGATCTTGGGCTTTGATACCACTCTGTCACATCCACCCGGCCGGTATCCTATCTGGCATACCCGAGATGTGATCCACAGCCCGAAGATCCAGATCGAGTGGCCATGCCTCCCACATACACGATAACATAATCATGAACAATATAATCAATGTATAAAGTAAACAATAAATAGATCAAATGAATGAGAAAAAGGTAATTAATCAAAGTGCGGAAACACTAAGTAACAACTTCTAAATAACAAAATCTCAAAGAGAAAGAGTGATCAGAAGTCACTCCTTCACAATAAGCGGAACAGTGGTAAATCAAGTTATGTTACAACCAGTGTTATGAACAAATCCATAGGAACTAGAGAGAGAATATCCAAATGATTATAGTCATCCAGGGAAATGGGGCCTACATATAGGTTTCCTCTATCCTAATGATATCCTCTTCGAAAGTATGGATGAAGTAAACCAAATGTGGCCGCTCCCTCACTAAAGTGGGGCTAACCCTGGTACGCACTATAATCCTCCTCGGTATAGCAATCCTGACTCACCCCGTAACCATCACCCGAAGGGTAGTATGCGGGATCATAGCTCGGGTCATAGGACATGCCATCAAGGTCTTCTGTACCTGCAGTATAATCTAACAAATTGCACAAAAGGAATGAGTTCAAAAGAACTCATCAAGGCAAGTCGTTTCATAATCCATAGTTCATCCAACACAAGTCAAAATATGATGCAATATGATATGAGACAATGATGAATATGATTCTAATCTTAAGTACGCTAGTCTCTAATTTAGACATGCTTTAAGTCATGGCACCATACTTCTTTGGGTCATCATTCACTCCCCCTCAATCATAAGATATCTTGGGTCTGCCCGGGGAAGTTCGGTAAAGTCATCTCAAAAACCATGGTTGGGGGTTTAGTCACCACTCTCTCACGTCACCGTTTGGTATTAGTACTGGCGCATGTCACAGTAAAGCCTAGCCCAATGCAAGTCATCTACTCAGTCATATCATGTCAGATCCAAATACGTCCATTCCTCACACCCGGCGATCCTTTCCGGTATCCTTCGCCCTAGAGTCAGCGTAATCCCGGATTACGGACTCATCAACCCTATTAGTCATCCACATATAGTAAACGGGAAGCTCTCACGTCCTCTCACGGGTTGGTTACCGGTCTTGAGCGCCCATGAGCCCAAGTCTATCCATATGCAACCCTACCAATAAATGGCCCCTTTCGGGTATCCGCAATATAGTTCAAGTCCTCTCACGGAGTGGATACCGGTCTTGAGTGCCGTTCAACCATACTCTGTTCGGTCTCGATACCCTTCTAATTCGGGTCTGATATGACAAGGGAAAATATCCTAACCATACACCTAGACAATCTTATATATATCATCCAACAACCTCGGAAAGCGTCGATGGACATCTTCAGGGAATATCCCATACTACTCCCTCCGATGTCCAAGGACAGAAGTGTCGAAAGGACACCTCCCAATCCCAAGTCATACGTACTCAATCACAATCTCAATCTCATCATATTATACTAAATCAATGATTCATCATATAAACAAATACATATCTTAACATGATTGATCATACATGAATCATAAAGTAAAACTGAACATGATATTCTAAATGATATATACATTCGATTACTGATAAGAAAACACATAACAATCATGTATAGTAAAGGATTACTCATATGAACATAACCATTAAGTTCCCATAATGTAAGCATGTTGGTATAACTAACATACTTGAGTTAACAACTGTCCTTACCTTAATCAAGTTGTAAATAGATTCAATGATTACCAAGTATGGCCCCAAAATCAGTGTTGATACCCTAGATAATCATACAATTAATGTCAGAAAAGAAAGCAATTGAATTGGGGTTCAAACGGATCAAATTGGCTGAGTACAGGGCCTTAACAACTCTTGGTTGACTGGTGATGAACACATTTATGTGTGAAATCTTAGGGCATAAAGCATGCATTTTATACACTTAGAATGGAGTTACCTTGGGTTTTATGTTGTTTTTGCAGATTTTAGGACTTTTCAAGATTTAAGCAAATATTTGGAGTTTTGGGCTTCAGTCATGCTATTTTACACTTCAAGAAGTCCATTCAAATTCTCAAATGCGAAAATGGGCCTGATCTGGAGCATGCTGGGCTAGAGATGTGTGACTATGGGCCAACTCCGAAATATTGAAGAGATAAAGAAGGCAAATTTGATCTACGGCTGAGATTTTAAATCAAATCTACAGAGATATTATTGAGAGAGTCCAAATGGAAAAGAGTCCTTGCATACCTCAATATCTTATCTCATATCTTGGATTTAATTAAAGAAAGAAAAAGAGGAAAAAGAATTATATTCAGAAAGAAAGAGAGGAAAAATCCCGTTTTTGAATGCCTCTGTCCAATTTTGATCAAACCCTTCATCGAACGGTCATCCGATGTCCGATCGTGCTGATTTTTGGAGGAGAGCTTCACGACTACTTAAAACTTAAATCCAACGGTGGAATTATGCATCTGATCTCTCTAAGTCGGCGCGATTACTACATCAAAACCCTAATTGGTTGAGTCAGATAGAAACCCTGAGTTTTATTCAAATTCAGCCGTACTTCATATCTCATGTAAACTCTATAAAAGGAGAGCATACTCCATCAAAGGGGAACATGTCTTAGAGCTTAGTAGAAGCATTCTTTCTTCTCTCTTTAGTTTATTTAAGTTTTCTTTAGTTTTCTTTGCTTGCATTAGTGAGATTTAAATTTCTAGATTAAATGTTTAGGTTTAATTTTTTTTATGTAATGCAATTCAAGTTCAAGCTTCAAGTTCAAGTTTCATTTTTTAGATTCGGTTTTCTCTGGGTCTAGCAATTGCAGATTTAGATCATTCTAGATCTAGATCTAGTTGTTAGGGTTGGTTGAGATTCGAATCGTTTGTTCAATTCGCAAGTAAATAACCTTCTTTATTAATCTTCTCTCCTCCCTCCATTCCCGCTTCTATCTACCCCTCCATATTCTTAATTTAGGATTTACTTTCAGCATTATTTATTGTTCTGCCTATTCATTCATAATCTCGGACCACATAACCGGAGCAAGCCTACAGTCGTGCCTCTGCTTCTGGTGACGGGTGGTGTTGCATCTGCATTTTAGTTATTTCCTTTTCCTTTTATTGCTTTGTTTATTGCTTTGTTATTTACTTTCTGTTATTTATTGTTCTGCCTATTCATTCATAATCTCGGACCACATAACCGGAACAAGCCTACAGTCGTGCCTCTGCTTCTGGTGACGGGTGGTGTTGCATCTGCATTTTTCTGTCTTTTATTTATGCATTGATTGTGTTTAATTTATTGTTCGTTTCAATTCGATTGCATTAGACGTATAGATTAGGATCGTTTAGTTTAGCTAATTAGTTAACAAAAATTGAATCATTCCACTCTCGCATTACTATTAAGAAGTTGAATTATAAGTGGCATATCTCCTTGAGATTGACCCGTTAGCTACACGATACCGTGCGCTTGCGGTTATTTTTAAAATTTCACAAACAAGTTTTTGGCGCCGTTGCCGGGGAGGTATTAGTCCACTTTATTTTTCTAATTCTTAGGTAAATCGAAGTGTTTTAAAAAAAAAAAATCAAAGATATTACTCTTAACTTGAGTAGAAACAAAAACGTATAGTTGTCACGTCCTCCAAGCCGGTACCCTATCTGGCATACCCGAGAGTGTGATCCACAGCCCGAAGATCAGGTATCGAGTGATCAACCTCCCACATAAACAATAACATAATCATGAACAATCATAATAAAAGTGCGGAAGATAAACCATAGATCCAATAAGGAAAGAATGAATCATAAACAAACCAGAATACTAGATATAATCAGAGTGTCAGACAGATAAGTAAAGTGAGGCAAAAATCCCACTCTACAACCAGCGGAAAAGTAGCTCTAAAGAGAATAAACTAGATAAAATCTAATCCCAGTAGCAAGTACAATGGGTAACTAAATTGTTCTCCACTTTATAGACAACATCCTTATAAGTGTAAATCTCATAAATGGCACAAGGACGCTTCCACTCAATGGTCGGACTAAGCATCGTACGAAGCATAACCACTCGCGGGATCTTCAGTGTAATTGTGGTAACCGCAATCACCTTCCCCGGAGATATGCCTCTTCGCCTTGCGCTTCTTCATAGGGACCGTCATAGTACTCGGTACTGCAGGATAGTCTAACAACATTGTACAATAAAGGAATGAGTTTCAAAGAAACTCGGTAAAGCGATTAAATCCATAATATCATAAATGGCAGAATTTCAGAACAAACATAAATGCAATATGATATGAGTCAAGCAATGAATGAATGAATCTAACTCTATGTATGCTGGTCTCTATTGGCAGACATGCTTTAAGTCATAGCACCGTACTTCTTTAGGAAAGTCCACTCACATCCTCAACCATTTAAGATATCTTGGATTCTCTCACGGATCATTTCACCGGTCTTGAGCAGCCGATTGGTAATGGGTCCTTCATCCCTCGGGACTAACCATGGCGGGGGTTAAGTCAACACACTCTCTCACAACCATTTGGCATAAGTACCGGCGCATGTCAGGGTAAAACCTAGCCAAATGCAAGTCTTCTACTTAGTTACATCAAGTTAGATCCAGATACGTCCATTCCTCGTCCCTGACGATCCTTTTCGGTATCCTTCACACTAGAGTCCTCATAGTCCCTGACTACGGACTCATCAACCCTATTGATCATCCACATATGGTAAACGGGAAGCTCTCACGTCCTCTCACGGGTTGGTTACCGGTCTTAAGCGCCCGTGAGCCCAAGTCTAACCATATGCAACCCTACCAATAAATGGCCCCCACAATGTGATTCCCGTCCTCTCACGGGTTGGTTACCGGTCTTGAGCGCCCATGAATCCCCATTGCTACCACGGGTCGTTCGGTCTCAATACCCCTCCGATTAGGGTCTGACATAACAGGACATCCTAGCCAAACACTACTAGACAATCCTAGATATGTCATCCAACAGTTTAGGAAGGTGTCCAAAGGGCATCTCCAGAAACATCCCATAATATTCCCGTAGTAGTCCAAGGACAGAAGTGTCAAAAGGACACCTCTCCTTTCCAAACCATACTTAAGCATACACAAGCATCAATTCATATCATCACATATATGGTAACTTCATATATGGAAAGAAATCAATAATTACAATCACTAACAAAAAAGATACCAAAACATCCAACACAGACCAATTTTGGAGTTGCTGTACTCATTGGTCGAGTGGATTGGTCGATCGGTCCAACGACCAATCGATCGACCAATGCATGAAGAGCCTAAAAAAAACAGAGTTTTAAGATATGAAATCCGAATTTGGTGGTTCAAAAGGGTACTAATCAAGGGGTAAACTACATCATTAGTATTCTAACATATAGGGGACCTCAAAACACTAATCCAATCAAGCCATCAAGATCCAAATTAGGAAACAAAAAGTTACCATAATTAGATCAACCATGGATCTTGATGAATTCGAAATGGAAATCAAAGACAAGAACAATAGGAGGATGGATCATTGCTTCAGGTAAAGGTATCATGAAAACATACTTAGATCTTCAAGGAAATAGGCTTAGAAGCATAAATCTAAATAAGGAAATAAAACCTACCATATATGTAACTACCATGATTCATGAAGAACACACAGTATGGTAGAAGAGAACAACTAGAGATTGATAGATCATGGATCATGGAAAGAAAACACAGTAATTAACTACTAACATGATCAATATAGAAGATCCAAAGAGATCAGAATTCAAATCAGAAGTTCAGCAAAGATTAGATCATGGTTTGATCATGATTCCTTCAAAAGCTTGCAATGATCATGGTTAAGATCATTGTTCTAGCCTCTAATCCTTAGGATGATCATGAGAACAAGTCCAGAGATGTTTGCAACAGAGAATGCAGCATCTCCTCTACTGTCCCAACTCAAAAAGGAAAGAAAATAAGAGATAAAGGAGAAGAAGAGAGTGTAGACATACCTTTTGATGCAAAAGGAAGAGTTTCGACGAAGATCCGTCAAGAAAATCACCAAGGATGCAAGGGAGATGACTTGCAGAGGTCTTTGGTTCGTTCCAAAGAGTTTGGAGGCAGCAAATACGAAGTAGACTCGAGATTGGACTTAAATAGAGCAAGAAAAACCTAATTGCCAAAGACAGCACTCATTGGTCGAGTGGATTGGTCGACTGGCCCAGTCGACCAATGCAGACAGCAAATCCAAAACAGGGAATTGAAGGCCCAGATCAAATCAAATCCTAAAGGGGTTTTGCACACATGTCAAGTGACTTACCTAATAGGTAGAAATGCCTTCAAACCAAGATAGAGAGCACTCCAAGTCCATCAACTAATCCGATCTTCATCAAGATTCAGTTTCCATAAATAGAACTTCATCATCAACTTTCATGGATTCAAAGCCAGACACCAAGTCCTCCACTGGGATGGCCCAAAGCTGACTTCTTACTTTACTTCGGGTCATCGGACCTACAAATAACAAGGTTTCCGGGTCAAGGTTAGGGCTGGGTTTTACAATAGTAGTCCCCACTCTACTGCAGAATCCCTAGGATTCGATTGTAGGTGGCTCCGAAGACTATACGGATTCCCTTGCTGTCAAACCTATAAGTGCTCAGCTATACGACAACCTTACAGCTTTGGAATCATTGTTTCAATCTTTGTGGTGGGAAATTCACTACTTTCCTTTTGTTTTTATTCTTTAGTTAATTTATTTTTATAAAAAAAATAAAAAAATCTCATTCTCTCATAAGAGCCATTAATTGCATTAGGGAGTTAGTGCATGTGTGTCTGGACTCGTGATTCTACAAATAGAATTGTCCGAGTGTCTAACTTGACCATGGAAGGTCTACCTCCACCACCTCCACCTAAGAGTCTTAGGGATAGATTTTATCCAACCCGATCTGCACAACCTTCTTGTATACGTTTACCTGAAGTGAGGGGTAATAATTTTGAGCTCAAATCTCATTATTTATCTATGTTACCCCAATTTCATGGGCTACCTGATCAAGATGCATATTTGTTCCTTAGGGAGTTTGAGGAGGTTTGTGTCCTTATGAAGGTACAACAACTTACTGATGATGCCATAAGACTATGGTTTATTACCTTTGCATTAAAAGACCAAGCAAAAAAGTGGCTTTATAGCTTACCTAGGGATAGCATTATCACATGGGAACAATTTACTGTTCTATTCTTGAAGAAATTCTTTCCTTTCTATAAGACGAACAAAATAAGAAATGATATTCTTCAATTTCGTCAGAAACCCAATGAGTCATTTGCCAAGGTAATGGAGAGGTTCCAAAGCCTTCTCCAAGAATGCCCTCACCATGGTATAGAATTATGGCATTTATGCCAAATAATTTATGAGGGTATCGATTACCAAACAAAGCAACTTTTGGAATCAATGTGCCCCACAGGATTTACATCATTCACTGATGATTCCGAAGCTTGGAATTTTCTTGTAGACCTAGCTGATAGAACTAGAGAATGGGAGTCAACCCAAGAGTCTGAAAGGACTAGTAGGGGATATTTTGTTGATAGCCAAATTCATAAGGAAGTACAAATAGATAACATTTTAAAAAAGTTAGAGACTTTGGTAGTTAAAGCTGCACCACCAAGTCAAGCACATTTTATTGACAAATCTATTGCTATGTGTGCATGGTGTCAGTCTCCTACACATGTAATTGAGGAATGTCCTAGCTATTCTGGAGACCAACATGAGAATGTCAGTGCAATGTTTCCAAACCCGTACAGTAACACGTACAATCCTGGGTGGAAGAATCATCCTAACTTTTCATGGTCTCAAGGGCAAAACCAAAATGGATTAAGCAATTATTCCACACAAAATCAATTTGGTGCCCCTCAAAAGCAAAATGCCCAATTTTCTCATTATCCAAATGTCCAGTTCCCTTAAGCCCCAAATTTCCAGAATGCCAATTTAGCTAGACCTATCAATCCACCTATTGTGCCTCGTATGCCTCATATTGCGCAAAATCAATCATCACCAGGTTTCAACAGAGGTAATAATCCAGAGTCTTCTCGTCTCTCTTCCTTAGAGAAGAATATCGAAGTACTTTCCAGTACCTTCATGACTTCTATGCATAATATGGAAAAACAAATTTCCACTCTTACAAGTGCTTTGTCTGAGCGAGAAAAAGGTAAAATGCCTAGCCAACCTGAGTTAAATCCTAGGATTCAGATTCATCAAAGACCACCAAATCAAGTCAACCAAGTTGAATCCTCCCATTCTTCTTTAGCTTCAATTAATTCTGTGTCTGCATTGAGAAGTGGGAAAGGGTATTTAATAGGTGAGTCACATATTAATGAAAAGAGCGAGATTAGTGACCACTGTGATGAGGAGAATGTTCAAGTATCTCCTAATGAGGGTTTGTTTGAGAAACCCATAGAAGTTGAGGATGAGCTAGTTGCTTTAGCAGTACCTAAGTTTGGAGAACCACTATCAGAAACTATGAGAAAAGAGCAAATTTCAAATGAGAGTTCTTATGTTCCTAAGGCTCCTTATCCAAGTCGTCTAGTGAATAAGAAGAAGACTGCAACTATGGAGAAAATTTTTGATGTCTTCAAAAAGGTAGAAGTGAATATCCCTCTTTTGGATGTCATATCTCAGATCCCCGCCTATGCAAAAGTGTTGAAAGATTTATGCACTCATAAAAGAATCACTAGCATTCCCAAAAAGGCGTTCTTGGCAGGTAACATTAGTTCCATAATTACTCAACCTGTAGCAGCCAAGTATAAGGATCCAGGGAGCCCCACCATAGCTTGTGTCATAGGCAATACACACATTGAACATGCTTTACTTGATCTTGGTGCAAGTGTAAATCTGTTGCCTTACCATGTTTATAAGCAACTAGGATTGGGAGAATTGAAAGCAACTAGAACTACTCTTCAGTTGGCAGATAGGTCAGTTAAGATTCCTAAAGGGATGGTTGAAGATGTTTTACTGAAAGTGGGAGAATTTATTTTTCCAGTTGATTTCATTGTGCTAGATACTAAACCTTTTTCAATCAAGGATGAAATCCCAATAATTTTAGGAAGACCATTTTTGGCTACTAGTAATGCATTAATCAATTGTCGAAATGGCCTCTTACGATTATCTTTTGGAAATCAAACTGTAGAGTTTAATATGTTCAAAATAGGGAAACAACCACAAATAGAAGAAGAGATCAATATGCTTGAGGAATATTTTGATTTTCCTAATGATGTGATTACCAACTTTGAGATTGATTTTGATTCTGAATTTCAAGAATGTATGGATTTGTTGGATGATGATAGTGAAACTTTCTTTTCTGAAGTCTTAAATTTTCACACACCTTTGGAGCCTATTAAACCTCTATCCATCTCCATCTCCATTCCCAAGCCCTCAATAATTGAACCCCCCAAGCTAGAATTGAAAGAGTTGCCTTCTAATTTGAAATATGCTTTATTGGAACAAGATAATACTCTTCCTGTCCTTGTTGTCTCTGATTTAACTTCTGACAAAGCGGAAGAGTTGATCACACTGTTGAATGATAATAGAGAAGCATTGGGTTGGTTTGTCACTCATATCAAAGGTCTAAGCTCTTCCATTGAAAAACATCACATTCATCTTATGAAATATGCAAAACCTTCTAGAGAACCTCAACGTATGATGAGAATTTTCTTTAACATTGAGAATGTTTTTCTTGAGATCTTTAGAGATGATTTTTCGATTCACGGTTTTTCTTATTTGGAGTGCCTTCCCCATCATACATTGATATTGAAGATAAGACTAAAGCTTCCCATGATAAGCACATCTTGACTGAAAGGTATACCCCTCATTTGTCTTCTTTGTTTAGCATACATGCATTGAGGACATTGCATTACTTAAGTGTGGGGGGGGGGGGTATAGCTGCGTTGTAGATTTTAACTTTGACTTTTGGTTATTATACATATTCTTTCAATTTCTATGATGTGTGAAATGAGAGTGATTTTGGTACCCATCATGAACACATAAAAACCCTGTTGAGAGGAAGGTAACTTGTATATATGTTGAGATGAGACTTTCCTTAGAAAAATAAAAGGCCCTTAACTTAAGGCGTTGAACCATCTATGAGTTTTGTGGGTCCTTGTTTCTTTGGCTAAAAGTTGAGATCAATTTTGTGTATGGCATGACAAAAAAAAAAAAAAAAAAAAAAAAAGAGTAGAAAGTAAAAGTTGAATTCCTTGAAACTAGACAGGGCACTCCGACTCAGGAATCGAGGTGACTTGATCGAAACTCTTAGGAAGGTGATTATTGAAAAGAACTCCGGCATCACTGTCTATGTGGGCATATGCAAAGCAAAGCTACAAAGTAACTTGGGTTTCTCGTGTCCTGCTCCACCATGTCATTCAAGCCAACCGTAGTGGAGTAATGTAGAGTTCACTACTCAAAAGAAAAAAAAGAGAAATAAATACAAGTGTCATCAATGCCTTGGTAAAATTGTTTGGTCAAAAGTACTTCAAAACCTTAGTCCTTGGTCCCCTTACTTTATGAGTGGTTTTGCTTAAAGGAGAAGTGTACTTGAAAGATATAAGGTGAGTCCTTGATTGAGATATATGCTAAGTCTCAAGAATCAATATGGGGTAATAAAGTTCAAGTGTGGGGGATCTTAAATCAATGGTGAGAAAAATTGTCATAGCTATTGATCTTGTATGAGTACTTACCAATTGTTAGAGTTGGAATTTGCAATGTTTTATTTTGAGCTAAAATTGGAATTTTGGATGTACATTCACTGCAAACATCCACGAGACAAAACTCGTCCTCTAGGGGTAACCTAGTGGTTTAAAGGCCTGTTGCACATGCTAAGTGTAACCGTGATTCCTACGAAAGTGAGTTAGAATTTATTTTGTTGCACTAGTTTCTTACCTGCATTTGTATTTTTCTTTAATTTTTGCTTGAGGACAAGCTTAATCTAAGTGTGGGGGAATCTGATGAACACATTTATGTGTGAAATCTTAGGGCATAAAGCATGCATTTTATACACTTAGAATGGAGTTACCTTGGGTTTTATGTTGTTTTTGCAGATTTTAGGACTTTTCAAGATTTAAGCAAATATTTGGAGTTTTGGGCTTGAATCATGCTATTTTACACTTCAAGAAGTCCATTCAAATTCTCAAATGCGAAAATGGGCCTGATCTGGAGCATGATGGGCTAGAGATGTGTGACTATGGGCCAACTCCGAAATATTGAAGAGATAAAGAAGGCAAATTTGATCTACGGCTGAGATTTTAAATCAAATCTACAGAGATATTATTGAGAGAGTCCAAATGGAAAAGAGTCCTTGCATACCTCAATATCTTATCTCATATCTTGGATTTAATTAAAGAAAGAAAAAGAGGAAAAAGAATTATATTCAGAAAGAAAGAGAGGAAAAATCCCGTTTTTGAATGCCTCTGTCCAGCTTTGATCAAACCCTTCATCGAACTGTCATCCGATGTCCGATCATGTTGATTTTTGGAGGAGAGCTTCACGACTACTTAAAACTCAAATCCAACGGTGGAATTATGCATCTGATCTCTCTAAGTGTCACGCCCTCCCAGCCGGTACCCTATCTGGCATACCCGAGAGTGTGATCCACAGCCCGAAGATCAGGTATCGAGTGATCAACCTCCCACATAAACAATAACATAATCATGAACAATCATAACAAGAGTGCGGAAGATAAATCATAGATCCAATAAAGAAAGAATGAATCATAAATGAATCAGAATAATAGATATAATCAGAGTATCAAACAGATAAGTAAAATGAGGCAAAAATCCCACTTTACAACCAGCGGAAAAGTAGCTCTAAAGAATAAACTAGACAAAACCTAATCCCAGTAGCAAGTACATTGGGTAACTAAATTGTTCTCCACTTTATAGACAACATCCTTGTAAGTGTAAATCTCATAAATGGCACAAGGACGCTTCCACTCAATGGTCGGACTAAGCATCGTACGGAGCATAACCACTCGCGGGATCTTCAGAGTAATTGTGGTAACCGCAATCACCTTCCCCGGAGATATGCCTCTTCGCCTTGCGCTTCTTCATAGGGACCGTCATAATACTCGAGCACCTGCAGGATAGTCTAACAAACATTGTACAATAAAGGAATGAGTTTCAAAGAAACTCAGTAAGGCAGTTAAAAATCCATAATAACATAAATGGTAGGATTCTAGAACAAACATAAATGCAATATGATATGAGTCAAGCAATGAATGAATGAATCTAACTCTATGTATGCTGGTCTCTATTGGCAGACATGCTTTAAGTCATAGCACCGTACTTCTTTAGGAAAGTCCACTCACATCCTCAACCATTTAAGATATCTTGGATTCTCTCACGGATCATTTCACCGGTCTTGAGCAGCCGATTGGTAATGGGTCCTTCATCCCTCAGACAAACCTTGGCGGGGGTTAAGTCAACACACTCTCTCACAACCATTTGGTATAAGTACTGCGCATGTCGTGGTAAAACCTAGCCAAATGCAAGTCTTCTACTTAGTTACATCAAGTCGATCCAGGATACGTCCATTCCTCGTCCCCCGACGATCCTTTCCGGTATCCTTCACACTAGAGTCCTCATAGTCCCTGACTACGGACTCACCAACCCTATTGATCATCCACATATGGTAAACGGGAAGCTCTCACGTCCTCTCACGGGTTGGTTACCGGTCTTAAGCGCCCGTGAGCCCAAGTCTAACCATATGCAACCCTACCAATAAATGGCCCCCACAATGTGATTCCTGTCCTCTCACGGGTTGGTTACCGGTCTTGAGCGCCCATGAATCCCCATTGCTACCACGGGTCGTTCGGTCTCAATACCCCTCCGATTAGGGTCCGACATAACAGGACATCCTAGCCAAACACTACTAGACAATCCTAGATATGTCATCCAACAGTTTAGGAAGGTGTCCAGAGGGCATCTCCGGAAACATCCCATAATATTCCCGTAGTAGTCCAAGGACAGAAGTGTCAAAAGGACACCTCTCCTTTCCAAACCATACTTAAGCATACACATGCATCAATTCATATCATCACATATATGGTAACTTCATATATGGAAAGAAATCAATAATTACAATCACTTGTATAACATTGGTAAGTAAATCATACATGAATCAATTTAATATGAATAAGTAATGCTACTGTAATCAAAGTTATGCAACAATAGTATATCATTGTAAGAATCTAATTTAGGAATCATATCTATGATATTCAAATATAGAAACTAGATTCATGCTATCTATGTAATTAAGGAAATAACCATCCTTACCTTTTATAACTCGCAAAGGAATCCTAAGAAATCAAGTAAGATCTCGGCAAACTTGAGAAGAAGGTCCTAAACAAGTATATACAACATATTAGGAAAGATCCCTAACAGAAAAAGATACCAAAACATCCAACATAGACCAATTCTCGAGTTGCTGTACTCATTGGTCGAGTGGATTGGTCGATCGGGTCCAACCGACCAATCGATCGACCAATGCAGATAAAGAGCCAAAAAACAGAGTTTTAAGATATGAAATCCAAATTTGGTGG